>NW_027052585.1:57500-62340 GCF_958450345.1 Calliphora vicina
ATGTATGTATGTATGTATGTATGTATGTATGTATGTATGTATGTATGTATGTATGTATGTATGTATGTATGTATGTATGTATGTATGTATGTATGTATGTATGTATGTATGTATGTATGTATGTATGTATGTATGTATGTATGTATGTATGTATGTATGTATGTATGTATGTATGTATGTATGTATGTATGTATGTATGTATGTATGTATGTATGTATGTATGTATGTATGTATGTATGTATGTATGTATGTATGTATGTATGTATGTATGTATGTATGTATGTATGTATGTATGTATGTATGTATGTATCGTATGTATGTATGTATGTATGTATGTATGTATGTATGTATGTATGTATGTATGTATGTATGTATGTATGTATGTATGTATGTATGTATGTATGTATGTATGTATGTATGTATGTATGTATGTATGTATGTATGTATGTATGTATGTATGTATGTATGTATGTATGTATGTATGTATGTATGTATGTATGTATGTATGTATGTATGTATGTATGTATGTATGTATGTATGTATGTATGTATGTATGTATGTATGTATGTATGTATGTATGTATGTATGTATGTATGTATGTATGTATGTATGTATGTATGTATGTATGTATGTATGTATGTATGTATGTATGTATGTATGTATGTATGTATGTATGTATGTATGTATGTATGTATGTATGTATGTATGTATGTATGTATGTATGTATGTATGTATGTATGTATGTATGTATGTATGTATGTATGTATGTATGTATGTATGTATGTATGTATGTATGTATGTATGTATGTATGTATGTATGTATGTATGTATGTATGTATGTATGTATGTATGTATGTATGTATGTATGTATGTATGTATGTATGTATGTATGTATGTATGTATGTATGTATGTATGTATGTATGTATGTATGTATGTATGTATGTATGTATGTATGTATGTATGTATGTATGTATGTATGTATGTATGTATGTATGTATGTATGTATGTATGTATGTATGTATGTATGTATGTATGTATGTATGTATGTATGTATGTATGTATGTATGTATGTATGTATGTATGTATGTATGTATGTATGTATGTATGTATGTATGTATGTATGTATGTATGTATGTATGTATGTATGTATGTATGTATGTATGTATGTATGTATGTATGTATGTATGTATGTATGTATGTATGTATGTATGTATGTATGTATGTATGTATGTATGTATGTATGTATGTATGTATGTATGTATGTATGTATGTATGTATGTATGTATGTATGTATGTATGTATGTATGTATGTATGTATGTATGTATGTATGTATGTATGTATGTATGTATGTATGTATGTATGTATGTATGTATGTATGTATGTATGTATGTATGTATGTATGTATGTATGTATGTATGTATGTATGTATGTATGTATGTATGTATGTATGTATGTATGTATGTATGTATGTATGTATGTATGTATGTATGTATGTATGTATGTATGTATGTATGTATGTATGTATGTATGTATGTATGTATGTATGTATGTATGTATGTATGTATGTATGTATGTATGTATGTATGTATGTATGTATGTATGTATGTATGTATGTATGTATGTATGTATGTATGTATGTATGTATGTATGTATGTATGTATGTATGTATGTATGTATGTATGTATGTATGTATGTATGTATGTATGTATGTATGTATGTATGTATGTATGTATGTATGTATGTATGTATGTATGTATGTATGTATGTATGTATGTATGTATGTATGTATGTATGTATGTATGTATGTATGTATGTATGTATGTATGTATGTATGTATGTATGTATGTATGTATGTATGTATGTATGTATGTATGTATGTATGTATGTATGTATGTATGTATGTATGTATGTATGTATGTATGTATGTATGTATGTATGTATGTATGTATGTATGTATGTATGTATGTATGTATGTATGTATGTATGTATGTATGTATGTATGTATGTATGTATGTATGTATGTATGTATGTATGTATGTATGTATGTATGTATGTATGTATGTATGTATGTATGTATGTATGTATGTATGTATGTATGTATGTATGTATGTATGTATGTATGTATGTATGTATGTATGTATGTATGTATGTATGTATGTATGTATGTATGTATGTTGTATGTATGTATGTATGTATGTATGTATGTATGTATGTATGTATGTATGTATGTATGTATGTATGTATGTATGTATGTATGTATGTATGTATGTATGTATGTATGTATGTATGTATGTATGTATGTATGTATGTATGTATGTATGTATGTATGTATGTATGTATGTATGTATGTATGTATGTATGTATGTATGTATGTATGTATGTATGTATGTATGTATGTATGTATGTATGTATGTATGTATGTATGTATGTATGTATGTATGTATGTATGTATGTATGTATGTATGTATGTATGTATGTATGTATGTATGTGTATGTATGTATGTATGTATGTATGTATGTATGTATGTATGTATGTATGTATGTATGTATGTATGTATGTATGTATGTATGTATGTATGTATGTATGTATGTATGTATGTATGTATGTATGTATGTATGTATGTATGTATGTATGTATGTATGTATGTATGTATGTATGTATGTATGTATGTATGTATGTATGTATGTATGTATGTATGTATGTATGTATGTATGTATGTATGTATGTATGTATGTATGTATGTATGTATGTATGTATGTATGTATGTATGTATGTATGTATGTATGTATGTATGTATGTATGTATGTATGTATGTATGTATGTCTGTATGTATGTATGGTATGTATGTATGTATGTATGTATGTATGTATGTATGTATGTATGTATGTATGTATGTATGTATGTATGTATGTATGTATGTATGTATGTATGTATGTATGTATGTATGTATGGTATGTATGTATGTATGTATGTATGTATGTATGTATGTATGTATGTATGTATGTATGTATGTATGTATGTATGTATGTATGTATGTATGTATGTATGTATGTATGTATGTATGTATGTATGTATGGTATGTATGTATGTATGTATGTATGTATGTATGTATGTATGTATGTATGTATGTATGTATGTATGTATGTATGTATGTATGTATGTATGTATGTATGTATGTATGTATGTATGTATGTATGTATGTATGTATGTATGTATGTATGTATGTATGTATGTATGTATGTATGTATGTATGTATGTATGTATGTATGTATGGTATGTATGTATGTATGTATGTATGTATGCTATGTATGTCTGTATGTATGTATGTATGGTATGTATGTATGTATGTATGTATGTATGTATGTATGTATGTATGTATGTATGTATGTATGTATGTATGTATGTATGTATGTAGTGTATGATGTATGTATGTATGTGATGTCTGTATGTGATGTATGTATGGTGGGTTGGTAGGGTTGTTGGTATGTATGGTATGGGTATGTATGTATGTATGTATGTATGTATGTATGTATGTATGTATGTATGTATGTATGTATGTATGTATGTATGTATGTATGTATGTATGTATGTATGTATGTATGTATGTATGTATGTATGTATGTATGTATGTATGTATGTATGTATGTATGTATGTATGTATGTATGTATGTATGTATGTATGTATGTATGTATGTATGTATGTATGTATGTATGTATGTATGTATGTATGTATGTATGTATGTATGTATGTATGTATGTATGTATGTATGTATGTATGTATGTATGTATGTATGTATGTATGTATGTATGTATGTATGTATGTATGTATGTATGTATGTATGTATGTATGTATGTATGTATGTATGTATGTATGTATGTATGTATGTATGTATGTATGTATGTATGTATGTATGTATGTATGTATGTATGTATGTATGTATGTATGTATGTATGTATGTATGTTCCGAATGAACTCAAAACCGGCTGGACCGAGTTTGTAAAGTCAGATTTTTGATTTTCGGTCTGTGGGCGGAGGGGCATGGCATTATCAAATTTTTACATTATACCGCTAATACCAGCTATATACATAAAAAAAACTTCTGGACCGATTTTGATGAAATTTTCAGGGAATCTTCAGAATAACCCAGCGGGTAACACTGTAAAGTCAGATTTTTGATATTCGGTCTGTGGGCGGAGAGGTGTGTACAAATCTAATTTTTACATTATACCGTTAATGCCATTATATATAAAAACAGATGTATGTATGTATGTTCCATATGGACTCAACGGCTGGACCGATTTTGATAAAATTTTCACGGAATCTTCAGAAAAGCATAGCGGGTAACACTGTAACACATATACATAAATACTTTTTTTTTATTTCCAACGTTCAAACAATGACAATTTTCATTTTGTTGCTTAACATCATTCTAACAATTAATGATTTGGTGTAAAAGAAAAAAGGAATACATTCCAACACATGCCCGGTACTATAGAAGTTCTTTTATATTATCAATCGATGATAAACAATTTTGTCTACTCTTGCAAATTAGGTGCATAATTAAAAAATTTCCACATGAAATCTATAAAAAAAATAATATTTTGAATAACTCTCCGCATATCACTTTTAATAAAAAATAACGGTTTTATTCAAATAAAATTTGTTTTCGAAAGGACATATACAGTGGGGAGCTCAAATGAGTACATGTTTATATTTTGTGCACTTCTTATGGAATAAAAATAAAACTAATAAAGCAAATCCAAAAATTTTTTCTGTCATTTATTTTATGTTTAATACCCAGCAAAAACTTTTCTTACAAATAAGCCGAAAAATAAG
>NW_027052586.1:0-40000 GCF_958450345.1 Calliphora vicina
GTATGTATGTATGTATGTATGTATGTATGTATGTATGTATGTATGTATGTATGTATGTATGTATGTATGTATGTATGTATGTATGTATGTATGTATGTATGTATGTATGTATGTATGTATGTATGTATGTATGTATGTATGTATGTATGTATGTATGTATGTATGTATGTATGTATGTATGTATGTATGTATGTATGTATGTATGTATGTATGTATGTATGTATGTATGTATGTATGTATGTATGTATGTATGTATGTATGTATGTATGTATGTATGTATGTATGTATGTATGTATGTATGTATGTATGTATGTATGTATGTATGTATGTATGTATGTATGTATGTATGTATGTATGTATGTATGTATGTATGTATGTATGTATGTATGTATGTATGTATGTATGTATGTATGTATGTATGTATGTATGTATGTATGTATGTATGTATGTATGTATGTATGTATGTATGTATGTATGTATGTATGTATGTATGTATGTATGTATGTATGTATGTATGTATGTATGTATGTATGTATGTATGTATGTATGTATGTATGTATGTATGTATGTATGTATGTATGTATGTATGTATGTATGTATGTATGTATGTATGTATGTATGTATGTATGTATGTATGTATGTATGTATGTATGTATGTATGTATGTATGTATGTATGTATGTATGTATGTATGTATGTATGTATGTATGTATGTATGTATGTATGTATGTATGTATGTATGTATGTATGTATGTATGTATGTATGTATGTATGTATGTATGTATGTATGTATGTATGTATGTATGTATGTATGTATGTATGTATGTATGTATGTATGTATGTATGTATGTATGTATGTATGTATGTATGTATGTATGTATGTATGTATGTATGTATGTATGTATGTATGTATGTATGTATGTATGTATGTATGTATGTATGTATGTATGTATGTATGTATGTATGTATGTATGTATGTATGTATGTATGTATGTATGTATGTATGTATGTATGTATGTATGTATGTATGTATGTATGTATGTATGTATGTATGTATGTATGTATGTATGTATGTATGTATGTATGTATGTATGTATGTATGTATGTATGTATGTATGTATGTATGTATGTATGTATGTATGTATGTATGTATGTATGTATGTATGTATGTATGTATGTATGTATGTATGTATGTATGTATGTATGTATGTATGTATGTATGTATGTATGTATGTATGTATGTATGTATGTATGTATGTATGTATGTATGTATGTATGTATGTATGTATGTATGTATGTATGTATGTATGTATGTATGTATGTATGTATGTATGTATGTATGTATGTATGTATGTATGTATGTATGTATGTATGTATGTATGTATGTATGTATGTATGTATGTATGTATGTATGTATGTATGTATGTATGTATGTATGTATGTATGTATGTATGTATGTATGTATGTATGTATGTATGTATGTATGTATGTATGTATGTATGTATGTATGTATGTATGTATGTATGTATGTATGTATGTATGTATGTATGTATGTATGTATGTATGTATGTATGTATGTATGTATGTATGTATGTATGTATGTATGTATGTATGTATGTATGTATGTATGTATGTATGTATGTATGTATGTATGTATGTATGTATGTATGTATGTATGTATGTATGTATGTATGTATGTATGTATGTATGTATGTATGTATGTATGTATGTATGTATGTATGTATGTATGTATGTATGTATGTATGTATGTATGTATGTATGTATGTATGTATGTATGTATGTATGTATGTATGTATGTATGTATGTATGTATGTATGTATGTATGTATGTATGTATGTATGTATGTATGTATGTATGTATGTATGTATGTATGTATGTATGTATGTATGTATGTATGTATGTATGTATGTATGTATGTATGTATGTATGTATGTATGTATGTATGTATGTATGTATGTATGTATGTATGTATGTATGTATGTATGTATGTATGTATGTATGTATGTATGTATGTATGTATGTATGTATGTATGTATGTATGTATGTATGTATGTATGTATGTATGTATGTATGTATGTATGTATGTATGTATGTATGTATGTATGTATGTATGTATGTATGTATGTATGTATGTATGTATGTATGTATGTATGTATGTATGTATGTATGTATGTATGTATGTATGTATGTATGTATGTATGTATGTATGTATGTATGTATGTATGTATGTATGTATGTATGTATGTATGTATGTATGTATGTATGTATGTATGTATGTATGTATGTATGTATGTATGTATGTATGTATGTATGTATGTATGTATGTATGTATGTATGTATGTATGTATGTATGTATGTATGTATGTATGTATGTATGTATGTATGTATGTATGTATGTATGTATGTATGTATGTATGTATGTATGTATGTATGTATGTATGTATGTATGTATGTATGTATGTATGTATGTATGTATGTATGTATGTATGTATGTATGTATGTATGTATGTATGTATGTATGTATGTATGTATGTATGTATGTATGTATGTATGTATGTATGTATGTATGTATGTATGTATGTATGTATGTATGTATGTATGTATGTATGTATGTATGTATGTATGTATGTATGTATGTATGTATGTATGTATGTATGTATGTATGTATGTATGTATGTATGTATGTATGTATGTATGTATGTATGTATGTATGTATGTATGTATGTATGTATGTATGTATGTATGTATGTATGTATGTATGTATGTATGTATGTATGTATGTATGTATGTATGTATGTATGTATGTATGTATGTATGTATGTATGTATGTATGTATGTATGTATGTATGTATGTATGTATGTATGTATGTATGTATGTATGTATGTATGTATGTATGTATGTATGTATGTATGTATGTATGTATGTATGTATGTATGTATGTATGTATGTATGTATGTATGTATGTATGTATGTATGTATGTATGTATGTATGTATGTATGTATGTATGTATGTATGTATGTATGTATGTATGTATGTATGTATGTATGTATGTATGTATGTATGTATGTATGTATGTATGTATGTATGTATGTATGTATGTATGTATGTATGTATGTATGTATGTATGTATGTATGTATGTATGTATGTATGTATGTATGTATGTATGTATGTATGTATGTATGTATGTATGTATGTATGTATGTATGTATGTATGTATGTATGTATGTATGTATGTATGTATGTATGTATGTATGTATGTATGTATGTATGTATGTATGTATGTATGTATGTATGTATGTATGTATGTATGTATGTATGTATGTATGTATGTATGTATGTATGTATGTATGTATGTATGTATGTATGTATGTATGTATGTATGTATGTATGTATGTATGTATGTATGTATGTATGTATGTATGTATGTATGTATGTATGTATGTATGTATGTATGTATGTATGTATGTATGTATGTATGTATGTATGTATGTATGTATGTATGTATGTATGTATGTATGTATGTATGTATGTATGTATGTATGTATGTATGTATGTATGTATGTATGTATGTATGTATGTATGTATGTATGTATGTATGTATGTATGTATGTATGTATGTATGTATGTATGTATGTATGTATGTATGTATGTATGTATGTATGTATGTATGTATGTATGTATGTATGTATGTATGTATGTATGTATGTATGTATGTATGTATGTATGTATGTATGTATGTATGTATGTATGTATGTATGTATGTATGTATGTATGTATGTATGTATGTATGTATGTATGTATGTATGTATGTATGTATGTATGTATGTATGTATGTATGTATGTATGTATGTATGTATGTATGTATGTATGTATGTATGTATGTATGTATGTATGTATGTATGTATGTATGTATGTATGTATGTATGTATGTATGTATGTATGTATGTATGTATGTATGTATGTATGTATGTATGTATGTATGTATGTATGTATGTATGTATGTATGTATGTATGTATGTATGTATGTATGTATGTATGTATGTATGTATGTATGTATGTATGTATGTATGTATGTATGTATGTATGTATGTATGTATGTATGTATGTATGTATGTATGTATGTATGTATGTATGTATGTATGTATGTATGTATGTATGTATGTATGTATGTATGTATGTATGTATGTATGTATGTATGTATGTATGTATGTATGTATGTATGTATGTATGTATGTATGTATGTATGTATGTATGTATGTATGTATGTATGTATGTATGTATGTATGTATGTATGTATGTATGTATGTATGTATGTATGTATGTATGTATGTATGTATGTATGTATGTATGTGTGTGTGTGTATGTATGTATGTATGTATGTATGTATGTATGTATGTATGTATGTATGTATGTATGTATGTATGTATGTATGTATGTATGTATGTATGTATGTATGTATGTATGTATGTATGTATGTATGTATGTAAGTATGTATGTATGTATGTATGTATGTATGTATGTAGTATGTATGTATGTATGTATGTATGTATGTATGTATGTATGTATGTATGTATGTATGTATGTATGTATGTATGTATGTATGTATGTATGTATGTATGTAATGTATGTATGTATGTATGTATGTATGTATGTATGTACTGTATGTATGTATGTAAGTATGTATGTATGTATGTATGTATGTATGTATGTATGTATGTATGTATGTATGTATGTATGTATGTATGTATGTATGTATGTATGTATGTATGTATGAAGTATGTATGTCTGTATGTATGTATGTATGTATGTATGTATGTATGTATGTATGTATGTATGTATGTATGTATGTATGCATGTATGTATGTATGTGTATGTATGTATGTATGTAATGTATGTATGTATGTATGTATGTATGTATGTATGTATGTATGTATGTATGTATGTATGTATGTATGTATGTATGCATGTATGTATGCATGTATGTATGCATGTATGTATGTATGTATGTATGTGTGTATGTATGTATGTATGTATGCATGTATGTATGTATGTATGTGTGTATGTATGTATGTATGTATGTATGTATGTATGTATGTATGTATGTATGTATGTATGTATGTATGTATGATATGTATGTATGTATGTATGTATGTATGTATGTATGTATGTATGTATGTATGTATGTATGTATGTATGTATGTATGTATGTATGTATGTATGTATGTATGTATGTATGTATGTATGTATGTATGTATGTATGTATGTATGTATGTATGTATGTATGTATGTATGTATGTATGTATGTATGTATGTATGTATGTATGTATGTATGTATGTATGTATGTATGTATGTATGTATGTATGTATGTATGTATGTATGTATGTATGTATGTATGTATGTATGTATGTATGTATGTATGTATGTATGTATGTATGTATGTATTTGTTGGTAGTGTAGAATCATATAAATTTATGTTAGAGTCACTTTGGTTTTCATTTTATTTTTACTTGTATATTTAATAGAATTACATTTAATGTCGCCTTATGTAATAATAGTTTTCTGCACAATATATTTGAAGTTTAACGTAATAGGTAATTTTTAAAAAGAGTAGCGAAAGTAATTCTATATTTCATTAAACAAAAACTATCCTAAAATAAAAAATATAAGTATTATTGATTCCATAAAATATTAGCTAAACATAGTTTAATTGAAAAATTGCAAGGCTTGTTTAATGCAATTAAATATTCTGCTTTTTCTATTTTTTCAATAAGTTGTTATAAATATGTACGTACACACGTTCTGTTTTAAGACCACTAATTAATTTTATTAGTACAATAATTATATCACAGTTTGTTAATTCGACACAGAAACTCAAATACGTTTTAAACGTATGAGAATTAATTATTAAGGAGCATATTATATTAATAATACTCTGGCATACGCTGCTAAATCAGAATCGTATAAACAAACTAAAATTGATGCGGCTAACGGTAGTCCGCGCAACAAGGATCATCTTTATATGACGCACAGTGGTATGAGAATAAAAAAAGAAAAAAATAAATCTGTAAAGTTCTAACCCTTACGCCGCAAAGAGGAAGTGCAGTCGAGTTTAAGTTTTGAATTTGGACCTTATGACCCCACCAGGAGCGGGACCCAGGGGTTCCCAAAGTAGGACACCTCGGGTATGTTCAATTTTAAAATGATCCTATTTCTTCGTTTGTGTTCCGATTTAAAAAAAATTACACATACATAAAAACCTCGTCGTAGCTATCAATTATCTTTTATAGCTTAGGAGATATTCGCATTTGAAAACTTAATTTTCAACATTTTTACCCACCCTACACCAGTTTTTTGGTGACCGCGGTTCCAAATATTCTCCGATTTTATCCATTTTTCTTTTATAGGATTAACAATAGATCTATATATCAAACAAAGAAAGAAGTGTTTAAAACTCGTAACTGAGTCCAAAGTTACATGCATTTGAATATAAAAAAATTAAAAAAGGCGATTTTTCGCAATTTTTTGGGAAAAAAGTACTCTTATTCTTTCTAAGTTATCTAAAAATTTTCTAAGAGGATGTATAATGAATTTGTACTTTTTGAAAAGCTAACTTTACGCCAAATAATTTAAATGAAAAAAACAATTTTTGATACCGACGGGATCAGGTCCATTCAAAAAATGCCTCTTTTTATGTAAAATTCAACTTTAGGGCAAAAATTCTCAAATCGCATACTCGATATCAAAATATAGTAACCTATTTTAGATGGCCCAATAAGATCTTAATTAGTTTGTAAAGGGTTCCGATAACCCCGGCCCTGGTATGGATATTATAGCCAAAAAACGAAAAAATCCCATTTTTGGGATTTTTCAATACCTTTTTGGAATTGCCGGATTCCTGCTTATAAATTTCATAATTTGTTTTTATTTTTCCATTTTAAATAGAAAAATCTACATAACTGTGAAATTTCATTAATAAATATTCATAAATAAAAATTTTATTTATATTTGAAAAATTTGTATCTATGCAAAATTCAATAAAAAGCATTTTTTGTCATATTTTTCCAAAAAGTATTCCATGAATTTTTTAATTGTCAAAAGCTATATACATCTTTGAAAAGTAGACAAAATCCTCTATACATTGATATATAACATGTCTACCTTATGTTTTTTACGTGTCAAATAAATTAGGGAAAACTTTTATGTAGAGCTCGACGAGAAGATTCCAGATACGTAATTTTTTTTGAAATCGGAACACAAACGAAGAAATAGAATCATTTTTAAAATTGAACATACCCGAGGTGTCCTACTTTGGGGACCCCTGGCCCCGCTCCTGGTGGGCCCATGAGGTCCAAATTCAAAACTTAAACTCGGCAACGCTTCCTCTTTGCGCATGTGAAATTTCATTCAAATCGGATTAAGCGTTTAGAAGTTACAGATTTATTTCCCTCTTTTTTTTCTCATACCACTGTGTGACGTAGCATTTCTCTATCAGTATGATTTTTTAGTTAAAATTCGATTTTAAATTATGTTTATTAAAGATACCTGCCACTGGATTTAGCGTTATCTAATTAAATCCATCCACATTATGCTGCGCCTTCTATTGGCAACAAAATTATTCACAAAAAGTACCTACATTAATCAACACAACGAGTCATATCCGCCAAAAAGACGTAAGCGTCAAAAACAAAATTTTACAGGGGAAGTTATTTTTAAATATCCTTGGTTGAAGTCTAAGTATTACAGTGAAATTGAGTATGTATGCACTGTTACTTCTTAACTATACAATGCATTTATTTTATTTAATATATTTCCAAGATAACGGGTATTTATGTCGCTTACGTCCTTTTCGCTGGCAGTTAAACCCTTCCACATTTATTAAAAAGACAACTTAATGTTTAAATTTTTTTATTTTGGTCATATTATATTCGTGTACAAAAATTCAAATTAACGTTTTTAACATTAAAAGACTAATATTAAATAATTTGTTGAAACGAATAAAGACGTAAGCGACACTTCATGTTCACAAAATATGTAGAAAAAACAATAAATAGTTTTTGCTGTAAAATCATAACGGTACATTATACAGCGATGGCATTTTGTGAGATGATGCGAATGATCGAGAGCTATCGATGTTTATCAAAAAACGAAAATTGATACTCATGGCGCTTATGTCTTTTTGGCGGATATGGCTCGACAAATTTTAAATGTTTTAAAGAAAAAAATTTATAATTTATATATAAATATTGAAAAAATTAAAGAAAAAATAATATTTAATATTAATTAAGACCGCAAATTATAAATAAATATATATGTATGTATGTACTATTTATGTGTAATTGGCTATGCATGTATATTAGAGTGACAGCCGATTTTTTTTTTTAAGATTTCAAAGAGTGCCGGGTGGAATATTGCGACACTAGGCCTAAATGTTAAGTGCTGAAAATTTGAGCCAAATCGGGCAACTATCTCTGGACGCGCATCGAGGTCAAAGTTCAGATATATGCAAAATTATACTATTTATATGGAATAAATAGATGAAACTCGTTAAATTTCTGCATTGTTTTCTAGAAATGTATAGATTTATTTATATTAATGAATATTACATTAAACATTTTTTTTTGGAAGTTAACCCTGCATCTCCTTTGGGTCAAAATGACCCAAAAACTGTATTATCGCCAAAATACGGAAAAAATGCAAATTTTTCAGATATTATAAAAATTTTGCTACTAAATAAATACTTTTGCAATTGAATGCAAAAGAATCGAAATGTGTACGTAATTATCGTTGTAATGAGATATAAATGACAAAATTTGGTTAAAAAATGTTAAAGTTATTACAAATTCGCCAGACCAGTATATTTTTGGGCCGATTTTAATGAAACTTGAGGAAAGTATAGCATAAAGTCCAGAATTTAAAATAACAGCACAAAAATGGAAATTAACCCCTAGGAGCACTTGGGGTCCAAATTACCCTCACCTTTTAAAATCACGAAAAACACAGCCATTTTGACCCCAAGTGCTCTTAAAGGATTAAATCCATTTTTGCACTGTTGTAGTAAATGTTAGACCCCAATGTATATTTTGCTCAAGTTTCATTAAAATCGGCCCAAAAATATATAACATTTTGCTATCTTTTCTTTAGAAATTCCAAATATTGAAAAATTTGACCTTTGACCTTCACGATTTATGGTTATCGTTTTCCGACTTTAGTAAAACTTTCAGACCATATTTAAAATTACAAGGACTATAATATTATGAATAGGTTTAACTTAAAATTTATAACATTAAGGAAATTTGGCTCATTCGCCTAAATATGGACAAAAAATTAGTTTTTCTTGAAAATCGACATAATGACATAATTTTTTCATATTTTTATTTCCTATTTTGATCTCAATAAATCTAAATGTGATGATCAAAAAATTCTGAAATTTGTTTAACAAAATGTTTAAAAATTTAAAAATGTAGATTTGAAACAGCCGTTAAAAAAATATTTTTTTTGGCCATACCTGCGAATAGGTTAACGGTATCCTACGAAGACAAAAACTCATACACAAGTAAATACGGATATATTTTAAATAAAAATTAGCTTTTATTTTAATTTTTCTCGAAATATGTTAATTTTTTTTCCTAAATTTTTTGTTCAAGTGGCCTGAAACACGTTAATGGTCTGGCGAATTTGTAATAACTTTAACATTTTCTAACCAAATTTTGTCATTTATATCTCATTACAACGATAATTACGTACACATTTTGATTCTTTTGCATTCAATTGCAAAAGTATTTATTTAATGGCAAAATTTTTAAAATATCTGAAAAATTTGCATTTTTTCCGAATTTTGGCGATAATACAGTTTTTGGGTCATTTTGACCCAAAGGAGATGCAGGGTTAACTTCGAAAAAAAAATTTTTAATGTAATATTCATTAATATAAATAAATCTATACATTTCTAGAAAACAATCCGGAAATTTAACGATTTTCACCTATTTATTCCATATAAATAGTAAAATTTTGCATAAATCTGAACTTTGACCTCGATGCGCGTCCAGAAATCGTTGACCAATTTGGCTCAAATTTTCAGTACTTAACTTTTAGGCCTAGTGTCACAATATTCCACCCGGCACTCTTTAAAATTTTAACAAAAAATTTGTTCCATACAACTGATTGTCACTCTAATGTATATATGTATGATTGTATGTATATTAGACCTGCTTTTAAAGAAAATTTTCTTTGGATTGGTCTTATTTTGTTCTTTAGAGTCTTAAAGTAACTGACTATATGATAACGAGAACGAGTGCCGAAAAGCGATTGAGAGTTGTAAACAATGGTAATTCTTGTTAATTTCTTAAAACATTTGGATATTTCTTCCACAGCTGTCTGCATCAGTTAGTTTTACCTGCTAAACAAAATAAGACGCATCCAAAGTATTTTTTTTTTTTTTTGAGAGGGCAGGTCTAGTGTATATTCTCTGAAATTTTTTATTTAAACGTTATTAAAAGCTCTCCAGTATTTACGAATTTATTATGAAATAAACAATAATTCTGAACAATTTAAGTCGGTAAAAATAAAATTATTTCACAAATACATAGTTATTGAGAGTTGTGTGAGAGAGCTGTGGTAATATGTAATATTGACCACAATTTTAATAAATAATAAATAAATTTAAATGAACATACATTTTATTTGCAACAACGACACATTAGCAAACACATACATACATTCATTCATACCCACAATATCAATAGCATATGCTGGCGAAAATTAAAAAAAAACCCAGCAGTTCTTGGTGGCCATGCTATCACTTAGGGCGACAATTAGTTACATAACTATTTATTTTAAGAAATAAATGTCCTATTTTTGATTACAATGATACTGTATGATAGCTGGTCCAAAGTAGTCAACGTATTCAGTTACCAGACTATATACCTAACTGGTTACTTGATCAGCTGTATAACTAGTTATTTTAACATGTACGGGTGCAAATTGACCTCAAATGGTCAGTTAAAAAGACATACAGTTTAATAACCGAATGCTTATAAACAACAAATTGAAGCCACGCTAAATTACCTGTTGACTTCTCTCTGCATTACAAAAAAGAGTACAAATGTGTCATATGACCCAAAATATATCACATGGAGTCAGAGGAGTGATCAGACCTTAGAGCAAATGACTGTCTATAAGGGATACATTGACTACTTGCTTAACTGCTGGGTACATAGCTATGAATATACAAAGTTATAAAACTGGACAGTAGAATAAAATAGTTTGTATGCCAATAAAATAACAAGAAGATAGTTTAAAAATAAGATTATAAAATTGTATTGTGGTTTTGATATTTGCTAGCCCACTGTAAAGGCATACATGTATTTATGCTGTAGATACAATAAGGGATACATTAAAAAGGATTAAAGTATAATGTATTTACTGTTCATTGATATCCTTTTAATTTTTACACACAAGTGTTCTACATATCGCTCACATAATGCATCATTTTTCTATTCGGAATTTAAGTAAAATGTTATTAAAAAAAATTTAAACTTAGGGTTATGTCGGTTTTGCATTAGGTATGCGATATATACATTAGATGTATAACTATTTGAAATTTTTGTGAATATCATAAGCATAGTTTAGGTCATGGCAAAATCTTAAAAAATATAATATTGTTACGGAAGTGTACTTGAATTCATATATAACAGACTTAACGACTGGTTTACAGTTGCATAATGTTCCTCAACTGCTACTAACATATCTGTGGGTATAATTAACATAGCTGTGGAACATAAAACATTGAATAATAGCTTTGAGTTGATCATTGATTTTAAATATGGCAACACTAAATGTTTGAGCTTAACATCGATAGCTCTAGAATTCGAATATACGAGTTAAGAACAATCGAGACTACACGACTGCAGATGGCAGTGTTATAAATGGTTGCAGAGGTTGCAGTCGTTAAGGCCCAACTATAATATGCATAAGCTAGCTTAAGTTAATGTCAAAACCGAACGAAAAGTCTGTCAAATGCTTAAGAAAATCCGAAGAAACTTTTAGGTGGCCATAATGTACTTACGTGCATTCAAAACAATTTAGCCCCATTTGCACATTTGTGTGCAACACGTAATTAAAAAAAAATACGTATTTCTCATTATTTTATGAAAATAAATACATTTTCTTCATCCGTTTCATTTTTTTCTTTATTTTCTTTGTATAAAATAAACAAAAAATTAAAATGAAACCATTTTTAAATGATAAATCTACCAAATGCTGTTATCTTCAGAAAACACTGAAAATCAATTTGTAACCAAAACTACATTTATTTGTACATTCAAATACAAAAACACAAATCCATCCTCTTGTACATACAAACTAATCTATATATATGCAGATTTACATGAAGCATGAAGTTTATGTTTGTGTAAATTTGTAGATAAAACAGAAAAAAAAAGAAAATAATAATAAATAGAAAATATGCTTTTTGGTAGAGTAAAATGCATAGATAGATTTCCAATTTTGGTAAAACGTTCCAAAGAACCACAAAAACCAAATCCTTAAGCATGAAAGTAAAAACATTGCACATCCCACTGTGCAATCACAAATAATAATAATAACAATAATAATATTGTAAATATACAATCTGTTGAAAACATTTGTATGTAAAAGTTATGGTAGCTCTTCGGTTATACAAATTTCAAAATCAGCTAAATCGTAAAAAAGTGGTAAGCTTTGAACACTTGTAGCTCACTATTTATTTTAAACTGAAGGTTTTGATATTAATTTTCCAAAACGCTAAATCATTAATGAATTTAATAGTCTTTGCTTTGGGACTAATATAAGTTGCGATCATTCCCACTGTAGCACTTTCATAGCCATACATACATACATTGATATTCATATGTATATTCATTTAAATACTTGGACATAAGAATGAAAGAATGAAAATGTAAATTGCCATTAGTTTTTACAAAACCCTAACTATGTATATATGTATATTTGGGGTTGGTCGATTTGTATGGATGCAAAATAAAATACAAAATCTTAGGTCAAAATCCAGTTTAGACCTATGGTTTATTTGGCAAAGTTGCTTAGAATTCTTCTTCATGAAAACTAAATCTTACTAAAATCTTTGTATTCAATTTAAAATAAATTTGTCTTAAATTCAAATAGATGCAAATAAAATTAATAATTATATCTAATGGGATTATTTTGTAGACCTTTCGATTTATATTAATTAAATATAATTGTGATGAATTATTGAAAAGTAATACAATTTTTTACACTTCAAATTTCAAAAAGAAATCGTCTCAATTTTTTTAAAATAAAAACATTAAATCTGCGATTCTTAAAACATTAAGTTTTTTGAATTCTGAAATATCGCGATAATGTCAATTTAAAAAGAAAAACTATTAGAATAACCAAAACTGAATGTAATTAAAGTAATACATTATCTAATAGAATATGTTAATACAAAACTAATCCTGTTTAGTGAGGAAACATTTTCAATGGTCGCGAAAATCAAACATATAATTTATTAATATTCTTTCATGATCTAATGTATATATCTATGCCTACCTCTCGGAAATAAAACTTTGATGTCTTTTATTTAGTGTTTATAAAAACCTACTCTTTTAAAAAAACGGTTTCTCGGTTAACCAGAAATTGGCATTTTTTAGAAAACCGGTTTTTCGGTTAACCGACTTCGAAAAAACAGGTTTAACCGGTTAACCGCCATTGAAAGGAATTATTTTAAACAATTCATTTTTTATATGTAGAAAACACAAAATATCCAATAAAATATGCATAGTTTTAAAATGGTTTAGTTTTTAGTAGTAGTTCTAAATTATTATCTCTGTAAAATAGAATTGAGTATAACTATGTTATTAAATATAATATATATATATATATATTCTTTAGTTCCTTGGCTACTCTTACTTTCATTTATTGCCCCTTTTTGCTTTTATGTCGCTTACGTTATTTTTTCGGTAAAGCATAATTGTGAGTGTCGCTTACGATATAATTGAATTTGCGTTATCTCTGTATATATAAATACTTAATTTTCATTATTTCGCACGACACTTTTCTATCGATTTTCATTAAAAAGTCAATTTCGAAAAAAATGTCGCTTACGTTATATTTGCTAGGTTTTTATTATTTTTTTTTGAAGTAAAGTAATTGTTTTTTGAATGTGAGTACTTTTTTAATATAAAGTGAAATGTTTGTGAATTCGTCTGGCAGATTTATTAAATCGGGAAAATTTAAGAGACTAACTAATTATGAATTAGATCATTTATAGTTTTATAAAAAAAAAATATTTTTATAGTATGCCTAAATCAGAATTATTCATTATATAGCGAGAGCAAAATGGCGAAGCTGAGAAAAGAACCGCTATTTATGCTCATTTTGGTTCATATATTGTTGAGAGTCTCTGTTCCGAAAGCTTGAAATAATATTTAGAGGAGCAGTCACAATATTGCTATAAACATGAAGCGCAGCTTGGCTCTACTAAATTAAATGTTAAGGGAGACTTTCAATCAATGTTTAAAATGCAGCATATTCTTGTGCATTTATAAATTTCAATTAAATTTACGTTTAAAATTAATCTTACTATTTTAAATCCCAATAATAAAAATTAGACCGGAATAAAATGTTTAATGTTTTCTAATCTTTTAGAGTTAAATTCGTTTTGGTAAAACTGAACGTGCCGGGCAGATGTCACATACACTGATACATAAATGGTGACCTCTAAAAAGGCCTTGTGAATGTTAACTTTGAGTTACAGAAAACCGCACGTAATATAGATCTACGAAACTGTGTATGAATGTATGTTTGTACGTATGTTTCTATAATTCCACAAATGAATTGAATCGAAAGAATGATAAGAAATAGAAAAGGAAACGAGTGAGTCAGTGTGAATCAGTTGATGATTGTTGATGCCACTCGTATACTGTATATTTGCCACACATATTGCTGCTGCCTGCATTGTTGTCATCTACGTTTAATTTTAGTTGTGTTTTTTCCTTCGTTATGTCAGTGGAAGAAGATAAATATCAATTTGTGGTTTTTGCGGACACCAGCAGATCGAAACAGCCTTTTTTTTAAATACAGCAGCTTCAGCAACAAAAATATATTGTATACTCAAAAAATTCTTCAATACACTCAAGTGTTTAAGCCCGTTAGACAAAGTATTTATTAAAACTTTATTCAAATTACTCATACACATTCTAACATGTGCTCTGACTCTCACCAAGATCTGAAATTCAGTGCATGTAGTATGTGAATCAATGCTTTTAAGCATCTTTAATCTTTACACTCAACCCAAACGAAGAGGAAGGACAACAAAAAAATAATGAAGACGAACAGGAGGGAGAAGTAAAACCAAAAATTTAATTTAAATTCATTTCCAAAAGCTTCATGTGCATTAGGATCTACAACAATAATTTTTGTTGTTGTAGTATAAAAAGCACCTAAAAATATCTAGTGGTTTCTAAGCAATCGACCAACTGGAGTAGGTGTTTTAGAAGTAGAACTCAGTTGGAATGGTCTTGTATGTAATGGGTTTAATATCCTTGAACATGTCTATTGTCCATGTCGTCGTCTCATTCTCTTACCAGGCCATAAGTTAGACACTTTAGGCAAATAGTGATTATTTTTCAGCCTGTTTTATTATAGGTTTTCTGGTAGGTATGCTTGTCACGTCCATTCTGTAATGTTTAATTCCATTCCCTCTTTGCCGTTCTCCTGTAGGCTACTGCTGTATTCGGAATATTGGGGTTCGATATGTTTGGATTACTTCACCATTCCTGGAACGGTTTCTAATTTCATTTAAGTTTTGTTTGTGTTTTTTCTTCATAAGGAAGGTGTGGTTTAATGTGTTATGCTAAACTAATAAGACATGTATTAAAACTTAAATATACACCCGAAAAAATATAGAAAAATGTCGTGGCTGGAGAGCAAAAATAGTGTTTATTTTCGTCAATTTGATACATCATTCAAAAGTTTGTTCCATAAACAATTATTTTACCTCTCTTCTAGCAATTTATATACAACAATTTTTTATTATAAAAAAAACGTGGCTTGGAAAAAGTGGTATATATAGTGGATTTGGATACAAAAAGCTATTCTCAAATGCAAATCTTTTAGATTACTTAATAGTTTTCGTAATTTTTGAGTTAAATGATATTTTCACAAACGAATTATGGTTTCGTTTGAGTTATTGACCTTTCAACTTCAATATATTGCATAGCTTTTTCTACTCTTTATCTCTGCCAAGTTTTTGTTCTCTGTTATTAATTTCGAGGTTTACTACGTTCTAGGGTATTCAATTAATCAGGTTTCTGGTTTAATCGGTTAATCGAGCAAATAATTAATCGAGGTTTAGAATTATTCGGTTAATAATCGGTTAATTTAAAATTATTCGATTAACCGAATAATTTCTATTTTCATTTTAAATTGAAAATACAACAACGAATTTTGTGTACAAAAACATAAAACAGCAAATAAGGTATTTGAGATCATTTCGCCTATTTGCTGCAACAACGTCATAACTCAAACTCCGTGTTTTACGAACTGAAAACAAAATATGCGCTGTTCTATAATGTTTCATATAGTTTTCGAAAAAGTCAATTATTTCTTGTGAGAGTGTTTTTTGTTGTAAACATCAAAATTAAAAATTCATGTTTTCTCGTATATTTGATAAGTAAAAATTTGGGTTAGATACAGATTAGAAATATATTAATATCTACGATTTATATTTCTGAAATCGCATGATTTGTTGAAAATTTATTTAAGAAATAATAAAATGTCATAAAATATTCAAGACGATTTTCTACAAAACGACTTTTTTTTTTAATTATGACGTTGTTGCAGCAAATGAGCGATGTGTGAGTTTTTTAAGGTTTTAGTAAGATCTTCTGAAATAATCTTTTATAAAAAGATTAAAAAAAATTTTTCTTGGAAAAAACTCTCTCACTGATTGTATATTTTGGAGAATTCAAAAGCATGAAAAATAATGCTGAGATTTCAGCGATCAAAAGGGCGGTACACTGGATGAAGTACTATAGGCTATTTGGTGTGAATATCCGAATATGTACCGACAGTAAGTCTGCTATCAAATCCCTATCTGGCGTCTACTCGACATCCAGATTGGTACATGAATGCCGGGTATCTCTTAATGAGATGGCGAGACATTCTAACCTGGAGTTATTCTGGGTGCCTGGTCACTCTGGTGTACCCGGCAGTGCTATTGCAGATGAACTGGCCAAAAGAGGCTCACGTCTACATATTGACGAGATCGATCACTTGGTCGGTTTACCGCTATCTTGCTGTAAGTCAACCATACAGCGTAAATTATTTGAGTATGCTCAGCTCAGATGGTCTAAATTGACAAATTGCTCGATATCGAAACTCACTTGGCCCGTATATCACCATCATAGGTCAATGTCCCTCACGGGGCTACCTCGGGATAGGCTACAAGCTCTGATATCAGTGCTCACCGGGCATTGCTTGATAGGTGCGCATGCTAGGAGATTGAATACTCCATACAATGACTTCTGTAGGAGTTGCCATGATGAAGGCGAGGATGAGACGATTGAACATCTCCTCTGTCTTTGCCCTGCCCTAGCAGGGGTGCGGACTGCGACAATAGGTAGTCCATTTTTGCACGGCCTAGCGGATCTATCTACTCCGGATGTCAGGAGGTTGGATTCGTTCATTCGTGCGTCAGGTTGGTTCGGCATTGAACCCATTTCTGACATGTGAAGGACCTCTTGAGGCCCTGAGCATGATCCTTAGGGTAACACAAAGGGACCAATTTAATGGACCCAAGTGAGCTTGTTGATAACTAGCTGCCTTTATAACCTGTCCTATGATAAATAATATTCCTTTTTGGATTGTTTTAGATTTTTATTAATTTAATAGTTACGTTTAGTAATGATAAAAGACTCATTTCAAAAAAATGTCGTCTATACATGTAAATACAAACAAAGTTTCAAAGACATGTAAATTAAATATGTCAGTTGTTATACATACTCACTATTCATGTTTATTGGATGTTCAAAAAATATCTAATTTTAATTTGAAATTTGAATTGAAAGGGAAAAATAAATACAAAAAAATTTGTTAAAGTACAAAAAAAAAGGAATTTCGGTTAATCGGTTAATCGACACATATTAATCGGTTTATTTGTTATTTGAAAATCGGTAATTTCAAATTATTCGAACAGTTAACCGTCCAAAATTAATCGGTTAACCGATTAACGGTTAAGCGATTGAATACCCTACTACGTTCCCTTTCATCTTATTTTATTGTGGTATTTGCAAACGAAAATTTTCGAGAATATTTTATTTTATATTATGACTAGTCGTACTTTAAATCCTTTTCAATATTGAAATTTGTATAAGGAAAACTTTATTACAATCAAAACTCCTTACGTTTGCCCTTAAAACCCAAAAAAATAGCACTAGGAAAACTTTCTTGAAGTAAACTTCAAAAATTCATATCTTAGATGTGCAGTAGCAGCAGTAACCAGAAATATTTAGTTGAACGTGGATAATAAGTAGTAGTATGTAAGTATGTATTTATGTAGCCATGGCAATATGAGTATGTACTTTGAAAGCTTTTTCATTAATTAAAATATATTCAATGAATGTTTTATGCCATCCATAAAGAAGGGCAAAATCTTTAGACATCTATAGTTAAGAGTCTACCGTATTAGAGAGTTGTAATGGATGCCATGGAATGCTGTAAACTGAGGGCGGCAGAGATTTGTATTAGCAAAAACTAAATTATAATTTCATGAAATTTAAACAAACCTATATGAATATAAGTATGCATGAGTGAATATAAGATTATGCATGCCCATTAGAGTGCTCCAAAAAAATAAAATTGCGAATTGACCGTCCCCCCCTCTAGAATTGTTCTATGTATTGTAGAAACACATTGTGTAAAATATTAGGATGATAGGATAACGTTAACTGGTGGCGCAACGACGCTGAAGTTTTGAGGTCCATTTACAAGGGGAGAATATGCAATTTTTTCAGTTTTTGTAAAAATTTTCCCATTAAATAATGACTTTTACAATTTAATTTAAAAGAATCGAAATGTGGACGTAATTGTCGTTATAATAAGATATAAAAGACAAAAATTGGTGAAAAAATGTTAAAGTTATTAAAAAATCGCCAGGCCATTAACGTGTCTCAGGCCACTAGAACAAGAAATTTATGAACAAAATTAACATATTTTGAGAAATATTAAAATAAAATCTTATTTTTACTTAAAATATATCCATATTTACTTGTATATGAGAATTTTTTCAATATTTGGAATTTCTCATGGAAAGATAGCGAAATATTATATATTTTTGGGCCGATTTTGATGAAACTTAAGAAAAATATAAAATGAAGTCTAGTATTCACAATAACAGTACACCAGTTAACGTTATCCTATCATCCTAATATTTTACACAACGTGTTTCTACAATACATAGAACAATTCTAGAGGTGGGGACGGCCTGTACCTAGAAAGTTTTTTTCGTCCATACAATCTTGGAGCACTCTAATGCCCATACAGTAAACATTCGATGTTTCCAATTAAAATAAGTTGATTTTCCTCACATGATTGAAATTTCTTGAAAGGAAGTTAGAAAATAAACTATTTCGACACGAATTTAAAAAAATTAAAATAACCAATTCGCTAGAATACTTGAGCAATATACACACATACGTACATATATATGTATATATGTAACGTATATACAGTTATTAATTTTTGTTTGACAAAAAAAAGGAAACTTAAAATTTGTTCAAACTGAGATAAAATTCAATTTTAATTCCAATTAAATTTAAAGTACAAATAGGGCCATACTAATATACTTACATAGAAGTTTTCTATTAAATAAGAGTACATTTGGCCATGTTAAAATATTGAACAAAAATTTCAATTTTGTAGTATGTACGTTTCACGTATATGTAAAGTAAGACCGTGTGTTGGTAAATTATTTAGTTTCCGTTAGTTTTCCTTCGTCGCACGTTGGGTTCAAATGGTATAAAAGTGGCGATTAATTGAAATTTAGAAATACAAATTTTTTATAATAAATTTTGGTATAGAGTAAAAGTAGATAACATTTTACATCACTAGCTGAAAAAATCAATAAATTAAGTTGTTTACTTTATTTTCAGTGAGCGGTCAAAGTTAGCAAATTATTGCTGTTTCTAAAAAAATTAAAAAATTTGAAATTTTTACAATTCAAGCGATTATTGTTAGTATTAAATCTATTAAAAGTAAGTCTTTTATAATGGAACCTTCAACATCAGGTATTAAGGTATATAGTAACAAAATTTTTTTTAATAATTTTTTTAAAAAAGATCCAAAATTGGGATAATTTCCGCATTTAATGGGCCACAAGTATTAAGTTAGTAATAGTTGAAATTAGTTTTATGGATTTTAGAATAGTATAGGATATCAGTTTATATTTTAATTTTTGTGCAAAAACTCTGGTTGTCATTTATTTAACAAGACCAGTAAATGATAACAACGGTGAAGATAGTGATGATGATAATGATGAAGAAGATTATAATAATGATGATGAAGATAATGATTATAATGAAGCTTATGATATTTGTATTGAATTTGAGAATGCAGAAAAATACAAATATTTTAATATATTTTTGAGAATTTGAGAATGCAGAAAAATACAAATATTTTAATATATTTTTTGTGAAAAACTAAAATTAAAATTAAATTTATACTAATATAAATACATACAATAAATTTATAATTTGAATTTAATAGCACATTAAGTATGCTTTAACTTCCAATTATATTCAATAATTTATCGCTTTCCATTCCAAAGTTACAGCATAAATTGTGAACAAAGGTCTTTATTCAAAAAAAACAATATGCGCTTTTTAACCTTTTTTTTAAAATCCTGTGTTTTTATGTTCTCATAATAACTCATCAATAAAAAAATATTATATTTTAAAACTACGGCTACTATGAATTAATCGCCACTTTGGCTACCATCGAACCCACTGTGCGCCGTCTACAAATGTATGTATAAGTAGCCCCGGCAATAGGGAAATGAGGGATGAATAAAAGTCCCAACCAAACTCAATCTTGAATTGAATACACAATTCATAACTTTTAAAAATTCAATCCTAGTTCCAAAAAATTAAAAGAAGTAAAAAAATATCGTGTTCCCTATTGCAAAACGCCCAAGAACTCTCGTGTCTTCAATTATTCAAGCTTTTAAGTTTCGTTGCCTTTTCCTGTGTGCTATTGTTGGCCGTTATTCGATATCCCACTAGTGGAATATTGTTGTACTTCTATCTATATGCACATACGGTTAAAAAGGCAATAAGCTAACAGTAATATGCAGTTGTTGTGTGAGTGACTTGGTGAATACGAGCATTTATTCATTCATATATGAATTCAGTATGTACGCTACCACACATACACATACTTACATACACATTCCATTTATATCTACATGGCTTACTTGCTTGCCTTCCGGTTTCCGGTACGTTATTTCGCAATCCTCTGTTGAATACACACATCCTTCTACATATATACATACGTATGTATGTACATCAGAGGTTCGCAAAAATAAATCCTCTCACCAATACACTTACTCTCACCAACACATTCAATTCTTTATTTTATTCAGTGCACCTACAAACACACAAATACAAAAACTGAAAAAATAAAGAAAAAGTCATACACCAGTGCTCATGCGTATTCCTAGTTGTATAGTTGAGTGGACAACGACTACTAAAATGTAAGAGCATAAGAATACGTGTGATTTTATTTTCCACAATTGTGGTATGGGCTGCGCATTACTGATGTACATCCACTCTCTGTAGAGAGTACATTGTAGTGTATGTAATCATTACATTACATTGTAATGTGTTGTAGGTGGGCTTTTGGTTGCTCCGTTAGGTGTGTGCGAGCGCGATATTCACGTTGAATGCTCGTATCTCGTTAAAATTATTATGAGCATATTGTTTACTTTATTTTTATTGTAAAAATCAGAGTTTATTTATTCTTCAGTTTCTTCTCTTATTTTTAATCTCGTTATTATCTCTGACCTGTTCACCCCTGAAATCGTTAAATTTCATAATTTTCATATTTTTGTTAACATTTCTTTAGTTAAAAAAGCTTTAATTTATTATATTTGTTTTTATGTGTGTTTTTTAACGAACCGTTATGAAGTTTCTGAACCAGTGTTTAGAATAAAAATATGTAGTTTAAAAAAATTTAACAAGTACTTTACAATGCAAAAAGTTTTAAAAAAGTTATTAGGAACATTTTATTACAGATCATAAATGTAATTATTCAACAAACAAAATTTAAGAAATACCTTAGAAGATAAAAATTAACAAATAATTCTATATTAGTTGTAATTCTCACTAGAAAATAATCGTATTTTTAATAATAACCGGTTAACTGGTTTTTTGGCGAAGTATTAAAACGTCTAGAAATAATGTATATTAAAATAATGTATTCTAATAACAAAAAATAAGCCGTTCACAAGGTCTTTGGGTAAAATTTGACCCCTTTTGAAATTAAAATTGAATTTTTTCTAAAATGAGTGGTTGATATTTTAGGTTAGGTTCTCTTAAAAAAAATATATTTTTCTATTTGAGTTAAAGATCGTTAACATTAGTAAATTTTAAGACCTTATGAAGGTTAAAAGTAAAATAAATAAATAAAACACAGTATAAATGTTTTGGAGTATATCGACTTTTTTCTTTTGTTTTTATAAAGCTAAACATTGAAAAAGTGTTAAGGATTTTGAATTTTTTAAAGTTTTTAATACACTAAAACTCATAAAAAGACACTTTAAAAAAACTGGCTATTCGGGGAGAATAACACGGTTTCTTCGATATTCGAAATGTGAGATTTTCAAAAAAACCGAAACCGACTTAACCAAAAAAAACGTTTATAACCGGTTATTAAAAACAGTGCCGATCACCCTAGTACATACTAATTAAAGCTGTCTTTTTTTAAAGAAATAAACTTTTCAAATATTTGTAAACAATTAAATTAAGGCTTTTATAAAATAGTTTCTCTTATTCCCGAAATTTCAACAAATAGATACATATCTACGGATACATTTACCAAAAAAGTAAATTGACAATAATTTGATATCAAAATTACCAAATGTTTTAACTCCATAAGTAACTAAGCACTGATTGATATCTAGTTGTTGAAATTACGGGCATTAGTAATTTTTTTATAGTAAAATCACATTAACAAATTTGTATGCTTTATGGCAGGGTTGTTAGATTTTTTGCACCAAATTATATGTTTGAAGTAGCTAAAAATACACCCAAGCCCGAAGTAGTGAAACAATATACATACATATCTCTATGTTTTTGCAAATGTTTTTAATCTGTTCGAATAGTGTTTCGTATGAAATTTCAATACAACGTTAAAAAACATTTATGAAATATACGACTATAAAGAAAATTAAAATATAACTGAGTATTTATTCTTGAATAAATAAAGATTAATTATTTAAGAATGCAAGGACAGCCAACAAAAATATAATAGTAGCAATGAAAAATATAAGGATAATACAGACATTGAAAGAAGGCGTTGAAATAGGACTATATAAATACATACATACATACATATGTATGTTTACTTGTTTGTGGTTTAGTCAGATTTTTATGAAGTTCACTTTTATTATTGTTATTTTCGTAACGAAAAACTCCAAGATAAAAAAACTCACACTTCTGAATGAATTCATTGTCTTTATTTTCTTGGAAAATAAAAAAAAATTATATACAAATTTGGGTTTGATTACTTATGTACAAGGAGGTAGTATGCTTGTATTTATGTTACGTTTGTATTTGTAGACCCAAACTAAGGCATCGTTAAAAGGAGGGTAATTCAATTCAATTGTGCTTATTTTCTTTCTTACAGCCTTTATTATACCCTTCACCTTCGTGAGAAGGGTATATATAAGTTTGTCATTCCGTTTGTAATTTCTACATTTTTCATTTCCGACCATATAAAGTATATATATTCTGGATCCTTATAGATAGCGGAGTCGATTAAGCCATGTCCGTCTGTCTGTCTGTCTGTCTGTCTGTCTGTCTGTCTGTCTGTCTGTCCGTCTGTCTGTCTGTTGAAATCAGTTTTCTGAAGACCCCAGATATCTTCGGGATCCAAGTCTTCAATAATTCTGTCAGACATGCTTTCGAGAATTTTGCTATTTAAAATCAGCAAAATCGGTCCACAAATGGCTGAGATATGAGGAAAAAACCAAGACAACCTCTATTTTTGACCTATTTTTTACCTATATCTGGATTACTAAGACATTAATAGACAATATGGATATCTAATGATAGATATTTCAAAAACATTTGCAACGACGTATATAAGACCATAGTAAGTTGGACCTACAATGGGTCAAAATCGGGAAAAAAAATTTTGAACCCGAATTTTTTAAAAAAAAAATTTAAAAAATTTAAAAAAAAAAAATTTTAAAATTTAAAAAAAAATTTTTTTTAAAATTAAAAAAAAAATTTTTTTAAAATTTAAAAAAAAAATTTTTTTTTAAAATTTAAAAAAAACAATTTTTTTAAATTTAAAAAAAAAAAATTTAAAATAACAATCGAAAAAATTTTTTTTCCAAAAAATTCAAAAAACAACTGGAAAAAAAATTTAATTTTGTTTACCTAAAAATATTTAAAATTTTCAAGTATAATTTGGTGAAGGGTATATAAGATTCGGCACAGCCGAATATAGCACTCTTACTTGTTATTATTATTTTATTAGTATTATTCTTGGTTGAACTCGCTGTGCTGTGCCGTACTGCGTTGAGTGTTGTATGTATTTTGTTATTTGTGGTGCATGTAAGTGTCTATACTTTTTTTCATTTTCATTTTCGTTTTTATTATTTTTATTTTATTATCTACCACCTGACTACATCACTCCTGTTTCGAACTCGTGTCTTTAGTTGTTTTGTAAAGGAAGATATTTTCGTGTCAATGTATTTTTACAATTTTGTTAATATTTTCAGTACGTGTTGTGTTTAAAGCAGAGATTCTTAAATCCTTATTATTGAAAGCATGTAAGATGAATTTGAAAATACTTGTGATAAATATGATCCTGTATTTAACAGTGTCAATTTTAAACACTTCTATAGCAATTACTACTCTTATACACCACAGATTAGTCTCCTTGAAATATCAATTTTAATTTTTGAAGTTTTCTTTTGTAATTTATAAAGTGTTTAGCAAATATTAACAGAATTAGCAAACATTGATATAGAGTAGATGATTCTGTATGACTAGAAAAATATTTATTCAACATACACTTTGAACTCATAGCAATAGCTTTCTGTGATTCTTTGTTACTTGTAAAAACAAAGATAATTGGTCGTGTAGTATGTCGCAAACTATTAAATTTGAATATTGAACACACAAAACATTTTTTCCTCTCCATACAGAGTGAGTCACTCCAATGTATATATGTAGCTGAAACCCTATTGTAAGAAAAGTTTATCAATATCTTTTTTCCGTATAAGATTTGTACTATATAATTTTATCCGAGTGGCTGTATTCAAATACAAGTACGCGAAAGTTAAAGATTCCCTTTACAGTGGAAATAAAAAGACACAGAAAAATGAGAATAATAACACAATAACGACAACAGCAGCAATAATATCACAAAAAAGTCATTTCGTCGATTTGCCTTCAAGACAAAAAAAAAATAAATGGGGGGAAAAAAGTAAATTTATTTTAGCCACGGTGTTGTTCTCAATTTGCAATTCTAATGTAATTTTTACGTTCCTTTAAGTTCAGTATTTCTTTTTTGTTTTATTTTTCTATGGTTGTTGTTATTGTCGTGAAGTGCTTTCATCGTCGCCATGTTGATGATGACGATGTCAGTGACTATGGTTTTGTTTGTTTCCATATGAGTACCTGACTTGATTTTTATTTTTGGTTCAATGTAATTGTCATTGTTGCAGCTTTTTTTTCTGTTGTTGGTTTTATTGCTTGCTGTAAAGTTCTTAAGCTATGTTACAAATATATTGCTTTTCTCTTTTTGAATTTTTTTATACTTCATGTCTCTTCTGTATTTATTACAATTTCTTTGTTGTTGGTTCTATTTGTTGTTTGCTTTTTTATTTTTTATTAGAAAGTAGAAATACCCATTCATACTCATGCACAATAATATTGTCACGGTTGCCTGACACAAATCGATTATGTTAACGTAGTCTAAACAAAATAATACATTCTATATCCTGCTAAAGAAAACAATTATGTACATGAAATGGAGGAATTGGATAAATGGTAAAGATGTAAGTTCTAACACGCTACTGTTAAAGAACCTTTTTTCTTTTCAATTTAGCGATTTTATAAAGCACAGTTTCGTTTTTTATAAATTAAATATGTAAAAGGCTGCTGTGCTTTAAAAAACTTGTGCATAGAAAACTTATTAACAGGGCAACCGGAAATTGCTTGTTTTACTTGGCAGACGTACATTGCATTCTAATGTGCCCAAAGTGGCGATTAATTTGTAGAAGCCATCATTTTAATATATTATTATATTTTTTGTTAATAAATAAAGAAGCATCATTTAAAAAAAAAAATTTTAGATTTTAATTGATTTTGAATTTTTGGGATACTTTTATTAGAGTTTCTATTTTTTCAATATGCTAGTTTTGACACAGAATTATGTATTAATTTGTTTATAAAAACCTTTTTTTGTCTTCCAAAATTATATAGATTTTGTTTTTTTAAATCATATTTTTTTTAATTTTAATAGAATGATTTTTGGGTTTTACTGTTTACTGTATGCACATAAAACATAGTTTTTAGAACAAATCTCCGGTTTCCCTGCTTATTTATATGCACGAATAAAGGATATTGAAATTTTTATAAATTCTAACATTTAGGGCCATTATTACAACTTGCCTATAAGTTCGAAATAGTAAAAGTTAACATTAAGTAATAGAAAAGGCTACCCTTAAAGTTAACTTTTACTATTTCCAACTTATAAGCAAGTTGTAATAATGGCCCTTAGACGTATAGTAAAACAGTAAAATTTTACAAATTTTATTAATTATGTATGAATTTTTCAAATAAATAGCTAAATAAATTTAATTCACTTTTAATTAAATGCATGTTAAATGCATAGTTAAATGCATGATTGGCAACTCTGATGGCTACAGAGTAAATTTTTTGTTAGCTGTGCAAATTATTTTTCATAAAACTTAAATCTGAGTGAATAAATATCAAAAAATAAATCAAAATAACATTTTTTGAATAAATTATACAAATTTAACGAAATTTTACTGAACTATTGTTTAAAACAGTATTGTAATTAATGTTTTAAAAAATACCTAAGATAATTTAGAACATAACCTCAGAAAATAAATTCCTCGTGTATACTCAAAATGACACAGAAGTGTGATCATTGTAATAAAAGTTTTAATAAAACTGAGGTTCGTGTTAAATGTGATTTCTGTGATGCCTACTTTCATCAGGAATGTGCTACGCAACTTACTCCACCTCTTACAAAAAATGCCCTGGATGTGATTAAAAAAATGGGTGGTAGTCTGTCATACAAGTGCAACGTCTGTCTCAAGGACAAGGAAGGTAAATGGCCATTTGAGTAACAAGCTCGATAACCTAGAGAAGTACATGCGTGAAATTACTACACAACTAATGGAAATTAAAAAAGATCTTTCGCATAACATGAATCGCAATAACAACTTTGAAAAAATTGTGAACTCAAAAATTAAGAAACTTGAAGCAGAAAATCATTCTCTTAGGAGACAAATGAATCGTGCGGACATCATAGTTACCGGCTTACCACAAACTATAACTAGTGAACAATTGTACCCAACAGTTGTGGACTTAGCTAAAGCTCTTGGGTTAGAAATTACATCATCTGATTTGCATTTGTGTTTTTGGATTGGAAAAAAATCATCAGTTTTGGTCAAATTTAACAATGTATTAACCAGGGACTCGATTATGAAAAGCTATCGATCGAAATATGACCTAAAACTAAATCAGATAATATCGACTAAGAAGGAACAATCTAGGGTATATATAAACGACCACCACACGCCGCTAGTTTCGAAGTTTCGATATTATTGTCGTAAATTACTTAGAGATAAAAAAGTCGAGCGATTTGAAATGCTTAATTGGGATATTCCGAGAGCTAAATTTTACTATCACAATGGTAAGGTGGAAGAAGGTGACTCGGAATATGTTGTTAAACTGTATACGGGGATTTCTAATGATACGGAAAAGGGAGCTGTTTCAAATGATAATCTACAAAATCCGGTTGCAGAAGAAACTGATGCGGGTATGATGTCTGCTGGTGAACAGAATAAATAAGATTTTGATAGGTATTAAAAACACATTAATATTCCTTTTATGATATTTTAAAGTTTATTTCAATTGTTTTCAAAGTATTAACATAAAAATTGTGAAATATTAATTTTAATTTATTTATTTTTCTTCTACACTTTTCTTTTTTTGTTAAATTCCTAAAATTGCTTATAAGTGTATAAGGCGAAATCAATGTTTATCAATTCCACTGTGCTTTATTTATATAAATTTAATTTATTTATTTTTCTTCTACACTTTTCTTTTTTGTTAAATTCCTAAAATTGCTTATAAGTGTATAAGGCGAAATCAATGTTTATCAATTCCACTTTGCTTTATTTATATAAATTGCAAGGCAAATTTATACAAGGTGTCATACTACAAGAACTTATTATTATAATTTCTTTATTGCTCGTGACATAGATTTACTTATAAATATAAAAGTTTTAACCAATAATTATGTTTGAAGTACTGCAACATTGTTTAAATACGCCTTGATATATAAAATTTAATTGAAATCAATAAGAAATACTAAACAATGAATCAAGACAAATTTATACAAGGTGAAGTAGATAACACTTTTTCTTTGACAGTTCAGATGTATGTAATGTCAAATTTACTTATGCCTGTTGAGACGAAAAATATAACAGACCCAATAACAACAAAGAGCACAAGTAAAATTTTGACATTTCTGAATATTTTATAAAAGATGATGTACTTCTTGTAATGCAAGGTGCATTTAATAAGGTGCCATCGGCAGCACAGCTGGTTATAGAAATAGCTCGCACAAATGTCAAACTACATATATAAAAAATATTCGCCCGTACGTCCGTATGTCAAACTCTATATATAAAAAAATAAGTGAATTCGCCTGTATTTATTTCAATTCGCCACTGCTGTCACCTTGTTAAATACGCCTTGTTGTAATGCCTTGTTTAAATTCGCCTTGCAATGAATGTATAAATAATTGAGAGAGAAATTATAACAGAATTGGAATAAGTCAGGCCAAGGCGAATTCATATATATGAATATATATGAATCAGTGTTGCCACCAAGAAAATTATAAACTACACATGCCTCATTCCTAAATTACACATACGAGAAAAAACTACACATGTAATTTTCGTGATCGTAATAGGAGAAATTGTCTAAAGGTGGTGCGAATACAAGATTTTTAAAACGTACATGAAGACAAAAGGTTTGTCACAGTGGACTATGGGATATTTGGGCCAAATACGATCACTTTAGTCACTAAAGTTTAGTGTCAATGGACAAAATGATGGACAATTTTCACTTGCGCAGATTAATTTATCCAGGAATTGGATATATGAAATTATTAGTGTACTTATCTAATTTAATGAATTCTTGAGATCAGTTAAATATGTCAATCCCAAAAAAGATTTTAACAAATATTAATCAATGTTCATTCGGAGATTGTTCCATTGAAAATTTTTACATATATATTAAAAATTTAACAATATTTAAAAAAAACAAGTAAGAGTGCTATATTCGGCTGTGCCGAATCTTATATACCCTTCACCAAATTATACTTCAAAATTTTAAATATTTTTAGGTAAACAAAATTTAATTTTTTTCCAGTTGTTTTTTGAATTATTTGAAAAAAAAAATTTTTCGATTGTTATTTTAAATTTAATTATTTTTTTTTTTTAAATTTAAAATTTTTTTTTTTAAATTTTAAAAATTTTTTTTTTTAAAATTTAAAATTTTTTTTTTTTTAAAATTTAAAAAATTTTTTTTTTGTTTTTTCAATTTTTTTTTAAAAAAAAAAAAAAAAATTCGGATTCAAAATTTTTTCTCCCGATTTTGACCCATTGTAGGTCCAACTTACTATATTCTTATATACGTCGTTGCAAATGTCTTTGAAATATCTATCATTAGATATCCATATTGTCTATATTAATGTCTTAGTAATCCAGATATAGGTAAAAAATAGGTCAAAAATAGAGGTTGTCTTGGTTTTTTCCTCATATCTCAGCCATTTGTGGACCGATTTTGCTGATTTTAAATAGCAAAATTCTCGAAAGCATGTCTGACCGAATTATTGAAGATTTGGATCCCGAAGATATCTGGGGTCTTCAGAAAACTGATTTCAACAGACAGACAGACAGACAGACAGACATGGCTTAATCGACTCCGCTATCTATAAGGATCCAGAATATATATACTTTATAGGGTCGGAAATGAAAAATGTAGAAATTACAAACGGAATGACAAACTTATATATACCCTTCTCACGAAGCTGAAGGGTATAATCAAGGTATATTTAACAAGGTAGTCTCGTCGCTACAACAAATACAACTATACAAAAACAACAGGCATTTTATTATTGTAAAATAGGCCAAACTGTCAAAAACAAATGTGTGTGTATAATAGAAAAACAATAAATAAACAACAGAAAATTGTGTTTATTGAAATAATTTTTGTTTTACAAAATTTTAAAATAAGAATATTTTTATTTGCATTAAATGACTTTGTATTAATATATTTTTTATTTTTATCGCGGATTTGTACGATTCAACGTATACTGACACAAATGTATCTATGAATGTATCTGCACTAGTGGACGCACTAGAAAATAATCAAATAAATTAAAAGACAAAATACATCTAAGATAATACTTACAATTGTCCCATGAATGGTTCGGCATTTGGTAAAAGATTTTGTTTGCCTCCAACATTAATTATGCTTGCTGCTAAGAAATGTTTTTGGCAAATTCTTGAGTTGTCCCTGAAATTTGTACCACAAATTTCAGCCCATCTGGCACGAATTTTATCATTTCGTGGAACACGGAATAATATTCCATTTGCCTTCGTATACTTTACCTTACAAATACAGCACACACTCATTATTTAATTTAATTTATTTATTTAAATTAAAAAAAAATGTATATTTATAAAATTTACAAATATTTTGAAAGATTTTTCAAATTCAAATAATTTTTCAAATTTTTCAAAGTAACGTAAAAAAATATGTAAACAAACATACATTTTGACAAATTGGCCTTAAACAGCTGATAATCAGCTGTGCTGATGAGTATACCTTCTTAATCTACCTTGGGTATAATAACACGTAAGTGATATTTATATTGATAGCAAAAACAAAATTTCGAAAATTTGTTTTTGTTTTATATACAAAATTTTCAAATTATGAATGGCAAATCAATGCCTGCATTTTGGTGCATTTGTTCTGTTCAGAATTTGTTATATACAAAACAAAATCAAATTTTTAAAATTTTGGTGACGTGATTTACAAAATTAGGGCCTAAGTGCTTTGAAATCAGTTTTGTTTTCAGTTTCAAATAGGCTTAATTTAGACAAAGTTGAATATTTTTTACTATTTGTTTAAAAATTATAGCGAGGGAGAAAAATAGGAAAAAGTAAATGAACACTTTACCAGTAAAATCTTGTAAGTAAATAGATGTATAATTTATGTAACGTTTATATTTTTAAAATATTGCGAACAACATAACAATAATCTCCAAATTACTTATCGTATTTTTCTGCAAACCTTAATGTTAATTTAATTCAAACTTGATTCATATCTTCATACATATGGTTCCATTATACTGAGTACAATGTAATAAATATGAATACATTTAGAGATACTGGATTTGTTATTTATCAACTAAAATAGAGGATATAGCTACTTTCCTTCATATAAACGTACATATTTATTTTCAGTCCATTTTGAAATCTGAACAATACTAAAAATGATTGAAGACATACATTGACAATATACTTATTTTGGAAATAATTGGAATTTAACATTACACATGAATTACACATTCATTCAATTACACATGGGCTACACATCCAAGTTAAAATTACACACAATATGTGTAATTACACATGAAGTGGCAACACTGATATGAATTCATATATATGAATTCGCCTTGAGTCAGGCGAAATAAGTATAAAATGAGAGCGCGACTACAATATTTAAAAAACACATGCAATTTCTTTTGGCGGCTGTGTTCATATAAATTGTCTGTTGTTTTTTTTGTTGATCTTGCTTTTGTTGTAAAATTCGCAAACAAACACTAGTGACATTAACAACTCAGCCCTTAAAAAATAAGTAAAAGACGAGTAACGTAAATTTCTTAACGCAAATATTTATTTTTTTTTCTTCTTTTCTTTATTTGTTTTAGTTTTGTTTCTTTATTTGCTTTCGTGTTATTAACATTGAAAACATCCAGTTAATAGCATTTTTCCAATTCTGTTAATACAACGTATTATGTATATTATTTTTTACTTTAAAACATATATATTTGATGTACATACTTATTATTGAAACAATAGGTTATTAGTCTTTTTTTTATTATTGTATTTAAATATGTAGATACTTTTCATTTATTATTACTACATTGTTGTGAAAATTTTAATTTGTACAGCTATATGTTAGTTAGTTTATTATAATGGATTTATTTGAATTTGTTTGTAAAATTTTATTGGGGATAATTAATATGTTCATTGCACAAATGTTAAGAGTAGTTAAATATAATTATTATGTTAGATAATTTGGGTCCGCCAATAGATAGCAATCATTTAAAAAATAATTTAACGAATAATTTCTTTAATGTGTGTCATCTCAATGCTCAGAGCTTGGTTCCAAGAACAAATACCATCAAATTTGGAGAAGTAAAGCACTTGTTAGAGAATAGCTTATATGATGTTATCGGCGTAAGTGAAACATGGTATAAAAATTATATATCTGATGATACGATTTCATTTCATTCAGAAACGATAGACATTGGTCCAGGGGTGGAGGAGTATGTCTTTATATTTCGGACAAATTTAAGGCAAGAGTATTATGTGATTTTATAGAGGAGACTATTATTGAGAGTTTGTTTGTTGAGGTTAGCCTAGGAAATACTGATAAGATAGTGGTTGGTGTAGTTTATTTACCACAGGGTAACTTTAAGTATTCTGAAAATTTTCTGGGAGATGTAGCTTCTCGTTTTCCGAATCTAATTTTAATGGGTGATTTTAATAAAAATTTGTTTGAGGAAGGAAAATCACAAATTATTAGAGATTTTTGCATGAGAACTGGATTATCAGTTGTTCATAATTGTTTGCCTACACATTATACAGACAATCCATACTGTTCTACTTTAATTGACTATTTCATGGTGTCGGAACCTGAATTGGTTCATAACAGAACTCAGTACCAGATGCCGGTTTTAAATTCTAGACATGCAATCATTTCAATTTCATATAATATCCGAGTGGAAAGAGTTTCCACGGAATATTTTTTTCGAGATTATAGATCCTTGAACTTGGGTCAATGCTTGCAACAATTGCAATCAATTGATTTCTCATACATATATGATAGTTTCTTGGTCGATGATCAAATTGCTTTTCTCAATTCTATTATACTTGAAAATTTTGACCAGAATGCTCCATTGAAGATAGCAAGAAAACCACGATATGATAAATGGATGGATTCACCAGAAATTATTAATGCTAGATCGAAACGTAATTTGGCTTTCCGTGCGCTTTGGGAAAATGATTGCGAGTATAATCGACGCATATACCGAATTAATAGAAATAAATTGAAGAGTGTAATAAGGAAACATCGGAGAAGGGCGAGTATTAACTTCTTTTCTAATTGTAGTCAGTTGCAATTCTGGAGCAGATTAAAATCTGAGGGTGCTATAGATAGTAGGAAAGGATTAAATTTGGTGAACGTGGAAGAATTTAATAATAGTTCAATATTACCTCCAATTGTTAATGAAGGACAAAATGATTTTATACTCCCTTCTATAAATGGCTTTTCTTTTAGAGCGGTTAATGAGTTAGAAGTGTATAACGCCATGGTTAGCATCAAAACTAATGCAGTAGGGTACGATGGAATCCCAATAAAATTTTTGAAATTAATTTTTTCTACTATTTCCCGACCACTGATTTTTATTTTAAACAAAGTTATTACTACATCCGATTTTCCTAAAATTTGGAAAATTGGCCGAATAGTACCAGTTCCTAAGATTAAATCCCTTCGATTGACAACTGATTTCCGTCCGATAAGTATACTTTCTTGCTGTTCCAAGATTTTGGAGATTTTATTGAGAAATCAAATTCAGGAGTACTTACAAATGAAGGGATTGTTAAGTATGTTTCAGTCAGGATATAGAAGAAATTATAATACAACAGGGCTTACCTTAGAAATGGTAGAAACCTTGAGATATAATATGGACATGAAATTTGAATCGGTAGCAATTTTTTTAGATTATTCTAAAGCCTTTGACTCTATAAGTCATACAATATTAATTGAAAAGTTATTACATCAATTTAATTTTGAAAGTACATCTTGCAAACTAATTTCATCTTTCCTTACTGACCGGAGACAATTTGCAGAGGTCCAAGGTAGAGTGTCTACTATTTCAGAAACTTTCAGAGGCATACCCCAAGGCTCCGTGTTAGGACCATTATTATTTATGATATACGTTAATGATATTTTTTCACAGGTAAACTTTTGTACATGTTTCGCCTATGCTGATGACATACAGTTGATCGCAAGTGATAATGGAAATGGTATTGACCATTTAATCTTAAATGTTAATAAGGATTTACAGTCTATTATGAAATGGTCAAATCAAAATTGGTTAAGCCTCAACCCTGCAAAAACACGTGCATTACTTTTTTCGCATAATAATCATCAAAATATTATGCTTTCTTTGGGAAATAATCCAATACAATTTGTTTCACATATCAAATCACTTGGTATATATTTGGATAATAATTTAGATTTTGGAGTGCATATAAATCATATTATTGCATCAATATCATTCATTTTGAGAAAATTTTATTCATTAGGTTGCTACCTACCATTTAATGTGAGAAAAAAACTTGTATCTTCCGTATGTTTACCTATTTTTCTCTATGGAATGGAAATATATAGTGGTACGACACAACAGAATATAGATAGATTGGAACATTGCTTTAACAGAATAGTAAGGTATATATATGGACTTAAGTACAGAGCACGGATGACATCTTATGTTATATCACTTCTTGGATGTAACTTTAAGGGTTTTGTGAATATAAGACTATTAACTCAACTTTATAAAGTAATAAGGACAGAATGTCCTCCGTATTTGAGAGCAAGATTTCAATTTGGTAACTCTACAAGGACGAATGTATTAGTGCCTCCGCGGTATCACTCATTATCAATGAAGAGGTCATTTGTTATTCGATCTATAGGACTATGGAACTCTATAATTCCTTATTCAGAGAGAAAATTTTCGCATTCTATTAAAAAATTTAAAAAAATTGTTTATGAAAATATGTAGAACATAATTTAAATAGGATAATTAATTTTGATTGCTATCTGTAAATACCCATTTTATTTTTTATATTTTTTGTTTTCATTTACTCTTAACATTTGTGCAATTGCAGGGGGGTTTGAAATAAATTAATTTTCTCTTTTTCTTTCAGATTAGTTGAAATCTATTTTCTAAAAATCATTGAAAATTTGTAAACAGAAAGAAACATCTAGATATAAGATCTGAATTGTATGCCATATATATTGAACTGGTTTATTGGCCCTAAGGGCTTAAATAACTACTGAATAAATAAATAAAAATAAATAATTCACCGATTAATTCTTATTTCAATTATTATTTTTTTTAAACACAAGAAATTCCTTTTACATATATAAAGTGAATTAGAAATAAAAACGATTACGAGTATTATATGAACATGCAAAGAAAAAAATTATAAGCAAACAATTATTTCAATTTCATATGACAAATATTAAAATATTCAGCAAATAAAGCCAGCGAATAAACACTACTCCCGAAGTGAGTCGCTCTAACATATATGCATGGAGACAACTGGCTAAATGTTGTATTATTCTACATTTTGTCACATACAAGTACTTTTTATTTAGCCAAGATTTGTTTGAATAAATATACTCATATGGCTATTAATGCCATATAGTTATTTGTGTGAATGAGTATATTTAAACAGGTACTCGTGTACATCAAACCGCCAACAACGGTTATGAATTTGGCCAAAAGGCAAAAGTTGTTGGTTATATAAAACCAAGGCATACCACAGGGGCCCAAGTGAAAACGGAGCGACAAAAAAGCTAAAATAACACGAAAAAGCGATTGAAATAAAGAAACAGAAAACATAAAACAAATGTCACTAAGGAAAAATATTCAAACAAATCTTGGCTAAATAAAAAGTACTTGTATGTGACAAAATGTAGAATAATACAACATTTAGCCAGTTGTCTCCATGCATATATGTTAGAGCGACTCACTTCGTATGGAAATGAATGAAATTAAAAAAATATGTACATGAAAAATCATAGAAATTGAGTAATATCCCATTGTTAAGGGCCAAGGTAGACATGACGAATATACCGTTATATGGGACATTAAAAGCCCAGGCTAATGATACCCTACATTGTATATGGTGTCTAAGAAAAATACAGTTCACCAACGGTTATCACTAGACACCACGGTTTATTTTGAAGGGGATTGATAACAAACTCACTTTTTTCTGAGAGTCTGTCTAATGTACAATATATGCAAGTGTACCTCTGTGAGTGCATTTGTGGGGTATGTGAGTGTGTGTGTGTTTGCGTCTGTACCCTGCAAATAATTGTGGACTACGTGATCCATTTTAGATGAAATGGAGTAGTAATGGACTAATTACAACATGGTCCAATGTAATGCAGTCATGGACCAAGTCATTGTAAAACAAGAGTTTGTAGTTAAACGACATGTTTTCGTGTTATAAGACGATTGCATATTAAGTTGTTGTTTTTTATTCTAGTTTCTTCTTTAATGTTGTTATTGTCATTTGTTGAGCGTGGTGTGCACATCATTTAAAAATCAGAAGTAAAAAAGTGAGGTTATAAAAAAAATATAAAATTTTGTTAAAAAAGTGATAATTAAAAATGCAGTGTAGTTCGCGTCATAGAAGACGACTTTTAAAAGCTGAAAAAGAAAAATACATAAATAGATTAATTAATGAAAGTGATTGTTGTGAAGAAATTGAGTTGGCAAATGGCACAACAGATTCTGCAAACATTGAAGTGGTGGAAGCAGAAGCTCCCAAACACCACGAAGTAGATGATGAAATTGATAAAAATGACAAATTAATCAGAGATTTAGGGCAGTGGCAGTTAGATAGCAGAACATCCCACAAGCATATGAGGGAACTGTTGTGCCTCTTTCTCCAACGACGCTGGTCCAAACAACTAATTCTAAAGCAGATATAATTTCTGTTCCGCCCGGTGAATACGCACATTTTGGCATCAAACAAAGTTTAATAAAAGTAGCAAATGTATTACAAAAACATGACGAAATACTTTGCGACATTAATATTATTAATGTTTAAATTAAAAAACCAACATTTTTGTTCCTTTATACTTTTTAAATACAAATATGATTCTTGTTTTGAATTGTTTTTATTATAATATAAAATCTAAGTAATTTTCAGTACAAATATGAATATGTAATTTAATTTTTTTTGTTCCTTTATACTTTTTTAATACAAATACGAATATTATTTTTATTATAATATAATATCTAAGCTTTTTTCAGTACAAATATATATGTAATTATCTTTAAATTTGTTTACGTTACGTTTAAAATGAAGAAAAAATAAACGTTGTGTTTAAACCCTCTTTAAAGTAGTTTCAATATTAATCCTCTGGGGTGGACCATGGAGTAGTATCATGGAGTAGTTTAAAAACTAATCCTCTGGGGTGGTCCATGGAATAGTACCATGGAGTAGTTTAAAAACTGATCATCTGGGGTGGTCCGTGGAGTAGTTTAAAAACTAATCCTCTGGGGTGGTCCATGGATTAGTTTTAAAACTATTCCGCTGGTTTTTATGGTCCAGCCCTAGGACATCGTAATGTTAAAAAGACCATGTTTTTCCAATACACTTGGGTTACCTTTTGGACTAGTCCTAGTCCCTTATGGGCTATATTTAACACGCGTGTATGTACTAGGGTATTCAATCGATTAACCGTTAATCGGTTAACCGATTAATTTTGGACGGTTAACTGTTCGAATAATTTGAAATTGCCGATTTTCAAATAACAAATAAACCGATTAATTTGTGTCGATTAACCGATTAACCGAAATTCCTTTTTTTTTGCACTTTAAATTTTTTTTTGTATTTAATTTTCCATTTCAATTCAAACACAAATTTAAAATTAAAATTAGATATTTTGTGAACATCCAATAAACATGTTTAGTGAGTATGTATAACAACTGACATATTTAATTTACATGTATTTGAAACTTTGTTTCTATTTACATGTATAGACGAAACTTTTTTTTTGAAATGAGTCTTTTATCATAACTGAACGAAACTATTAAATTAATCAATATCTAAAACAATACAAAAAGGAATATTCTTGATTTCTCCAAAATATACAATCAGCGAGAGAGTTTTTTCCAAGAAAAGTTTTATTAAATCTAAAGAAAAAAATCGTTTAAATTATATTCTTTTTATAAAAGATTATTTCAGAATATCTCACTAAAACTATAAAAAACTCACACATCGCTCCTTTGCAGCAACAACGTCATAATTCAAATAAAGTCGTTTCGAGAAAAACATCTTTGAATATTTTATGACATTTTACTATTTCTTCAATAAATTTTCAACAAGTCATGCGATTTCAGAAATTTAAATAGGAGATTTTAATATCTTTCTAACCTGTATTTAACCCAAATTTTTACTTATCAAATATACGAGAAAACATGAATTTTTACAATGTTTACAACAACAAAACACTCTCACACAAAAAATAATTTATTTTTTTGAAAACTGATAAAACTTTATGAAAGTTTATAGAACAGCGCATATTTTGTATTACTCAGTTCAATAAACAGGGATTTTGAGTAATGATGTTGTTGCAGCAAATAGGCGATATGTTTACAAAAATGATCTCAGATACCTTATTTGCCATTTTTTATGTTTTTGTATACAAAATTCGTTGTTGTATTTTCAATTTGAAATGAAAATATAAATTATTCGGTTAATCGAATAATTTTAAATTAACCGATTATTAACCGATTAAATCTAAACCTCGATTAATTATTTGCTCGATTAACCGATTAAACCAGAAACCCGATTAATTGAATACCCTAGTATGGACTAGTCGTATTATTTGCAGGGTAACCACTCAAACTATCCATACAATTATAGAATAAAACAAGTAAGAGTGCTATATTCGGCTGTGCCGAATCTTATATACCCTTCACCAAATTATACTTCAAAATTTTAAATATTTTTAGGTAAACAAAATTTATTTTTTTTTCCACTTTTTTTTTGAATTTTTTGGAAAAAAAATTTTTTCGATTGTTATTCAATTTTTTTTTTTAAATTTAAAATTTTTTTTTTTTAAATTTTAAAAAAAATTTTTTTTTTAAATTTTAAAAAATTTTAATTTAAAAAAATTTTTTTTTTTATGTATGTATGTATGTATGTATGTATGTATGTATGTATGTATGTATGTATGTATGTATGTATGTATGTATGTATGTATGTATGTATGTATGTATGTATGTATGTATGTATGTATGTATGTATGTATGTATGTATGTATGTATGTATGTATGTATGTATGTATGTATGTATGTATGTATG
>NW_027052586.1:45000-47500 GCF_958450345.1 Calliphora vicina
TATGTATGTATGTATGTATGTATGTATGTATGTATGTATGTATGTATGTATGTATGTATGTATGTATGTATGTATGTATGTATGTATGTATGTATGTATGTATGTATGTATGTATGTATGTATGTATGTATGTATGTATGTATGTATGTATGTATGTATGTATGTATGTATGTATGTATGTATGTATGTATGTATGTATGTATGTATGTATGTATGTATGTATGTATGTATGTATGTATGTATGTATGTATGTATGTATGTATGTATGTATGTATGTATGTATGTATGTATGTATGTATGTATGTATGTATGTATGTATGTATGTATGTATGTATGTATGTATGTATGTATGTATGTATGTATGTATGTATGTATGTATGTATGTATGTATGTATGTATGTATGTATGTGTGTGTGTATGTATGTATGTATGTATGTATGTATGTATGTATGTATGTATGTATGTATGTATGTATGTATGTATGTATGTATGTATGTATGTATGTATGTATGTATGTATGTATGTATGTATGTATGTATGTATGTATGTATGTATGTATGTATGTATGTATGTATGTATGTATGTATGTATGTATGTATGTATGTATGTATGTATGTATGTATGTATGTATGTATGTATGTATGTATGTATGTATGTATGTATGTATGTATGTATGTATGTATGTATGTATGTATGTATGTATGTATGTATGTATGTATGTATGTATGTATGTATGTATGTATGTATGTATGTATGTATGTATGTATGTATGTATGTATGTATGTATGTATGTATGTATGTATGTATGTATGTATGTATGTATGTATGTATGTATGTATGTATGTATGTATGTATGTATGTATGTATGTATGTATGTATGTATGTATGTATGTATGTATGTATGTATGTATGTATGTATGTATGTATGTATGTATGTATGTATGTATGTATGTATGTATGTATGTATGTATGTATGTATGTATGTATGTATGTATGTATGTATGTATGTATGTATGTATGTATGTATGTATGTATGTATGTATGTATGTATGTATGTATGTATGTATGTATGTATGTATGTATGTATGTATGTATGTATGTATGTATGTATGTATGTATGTATGTATGTATGTATGTATGTATGTATGTATGTATGTATGTATGTATGTATGTATGTATGTATGTATGTATGTATGTATGTATGTATGTATGTATGTATGTATGTATGTATGTATGTATGTATGTATGTATGTATGTATGTATGTATGTATGTATGTATGTATGTATGTATGTATGTATGTATGTATGTATGTATGTATGTATGTATGTATGTATGTATGTATGTATGTATGTATGTATGTATGTATGTATGTATGTATGTATGTATGTATGTATGTATGTATGTATGTATGTATGTATGTATGTATGTATGTATGTATGTATGTATGTATGTATGTATGTATGTATGTATGTATGTATGTATGTATGTATGTATGTATGTATGTATGTATGTATGTATGTATGTATGTATGTATGTATGTATGTATGTATGTATGTATGTATGTATGTATGTATGTATGTATGTATGTATGTATGTATGTATGTATGTATGTATGTATGTATGTATGTATGTATGTATGTATGTATGTATGTATGTATGTATGTATGTATGTATGTATGTATGTATGTATGTATGTATGTATGTATGTATGTATGTATGTATGTATGTATGTATGTATGTATGTATGTATGTATGTATGTATGTATGTATGTATGTATGTATGTATGTATGTATGTATGTATGTATGTATGTATGTATGTATGTATGTATGTATGTATGTATGTATGTATGTATGTATGTATGTATGTATGTATGTATGTATGTATGTATGTATGTATGTATGTATGTATGTATGTATGTATGTATGTATGTATGTATGTATGTATGTATGTATGTATGTATGTATGTATGTATGTATGTATGTATGTATGTATGTATGTATGTATGTATGTATGTATGTATGTATGTATGTATGTATGTATGTATGTATGTATGTATGTATGTATGTATGTATGTATGTATGTATGTATGTATGTATGTATGTATGTATGTATGTATGTATGTATGTATGTATGTATGTATGTATGTATGTATGTATGTATGTATGTATGTATGTATGTATGTATGTATGTATGTATGTATGTATGTATGTATGTATGTATGTATGTATGTATGTATGTATGTATGTATGTATGTATGTATGTATGTATGTATGTATGTATGTATGTATGTATGTATGTATGTATGTATGTATGTATGTATGTATGTATGTATGTATGTATGTATGTATGTATGTATGTATGTATGTATGTATGTATGTATGTATGTATGTATGTATGTATGTATGTATGTATGTATGTATGTATGTATGTATGTATGTATGTATGTATGTATGTATGTATGTATGTATGTATGTATGTATGTATGTATGTATGTATG
>NW_027052586.1:57500-81269 GCF_958450345.1 Calliphora vicina
CAAACGGAGGGTTGAAATTTAGTTTTAATTCAAAATTATATTTAATTCAATCTAAAGTTGGAACTTGTAAAAAGGGCCGTATTTTTTACGTTTTTCCCAAAAAAGCCCACATATTTTTTCTTTTGTAGAAAAGAAATTTCTTCGGTACTATATAGAATTTTTATATGATCCGGAAAGATAACATAATGCAAAATCGTGTAAAGAAAAATTTGGATCACTTAAGCGGACATACCACCCACCAGTCCTATCCAAACTTGGCCAATTTAAAAAAATAAAAAAATATTCGGTTTGAGTAAAAAATTCTAAAAAGGCAAAGCACCGATCCACGAAAAAGCACCATATTTGTATAACCTCATATGTTTCTTAAATACCTACTAAGTATTTTTACAATCACACGGCAAATAACGTCACAGTAGGCACTTTTCTAAAAAACGTACAAACTTGTCAAATGGGGCAAGGTTTGTGGAACTTCTGAGGAGTAAATAAAGGCTTTTTATACAAGTATTTGATATTGTTGAAAACATTATGACTTGAGCTCAAACCATGTGAAATTTCGTAACAATATCTCCAATAGTTCCCAAGATACCGAATTATTTCCAAAAAACAAAATGTTTCTAAACCACTGTGCTCCGCCGGTGTGTATTTTTGTTTCACAAAAAGCTTAAATACAAATTTGTAGAGATAAACCAGAAATGAAATCGATTTGTAATGGCTTAATTGAGTAATTAAAGACAATTAATAATACTGAAGTTTAGCAGGAAGTATGTATATGCAACAGTTTAGTTTTTATTTTAAATTGTATTAGAAATATGTATTTAATTTATTTGCTGCATTTAAGTAGAAAAAAAAGATTTCTAAAAATTTAACAAATTTGGATTTTATTATTAAAAAAGAAGGAAACGGAAACTTGTCTGCCATATGGTGTAGTTGAGAGTTTTTAAAATGTCATTTGTAAGGATTTCAAGCTGGCCATATTTTACATTTATGCCTTTAAACTTTTTCTAATAACAATATTTTTCTATATATAATCGTTAAAACTACTATTGCCACACAACTACTACCACAACTGCTGCAGTGTTATCCTTTGAGCCAAAAACAGAATGGAAAATGGAAAAAGTAAATGTAGTCCATAAATGGCCATTTTAATTTTATTTTTACGTTTGTGTATTTGAGTGTGAGAGTTTGTTTTTCTCTCCCAATTTAATATCCTCTCGTCTTTAACTTTTTCTAATAACATTTATGGCTTTTATTAGCATACTTAATGGCACAACTGCTACATTTTTGTAACAGTTTATATAAAACATATATTTTGTTCTATTTTGTTCGAAAATTCTTTTCTAGTTGTTTAAAAAACCAAAAAGTTAAGAAAATGGTTAAGAGCTGACTTAAATAGCAATTAAAAATCTAAATACATACATTAAATTTTTAACATTTTCTAAATGTTTTGTACAGTAAAACTTGTTCAGGGCAAACTGATATGGAACCGGTTAACTCAAATATCAAAATATGAAAAAAAGTTCCTAATTGACTGCATGTTACTGTAGCACTACTACATTAGGTGAATAAATTCTGATATCTCATATGTAATAATTGAATGGTTTGAATTTTTTTATTCACAAAAATTCATTGCAGAAATATCTTAACAACATCAATACCTTAGTAATCACTGAGAAATATAAAAAAGTTAATTTTTGTACATAATTGTTTTTTTGTTTTGTTTTTGTATAAGCTCGGTACCCTGTTCGCAGTAGTGATGAAATGTTTAGAAATAGTAATTTTAATTTATTAATTTGAAATCTATATGCATATGTATGTGTATAAAAATGATTTAAAAAATGTATATTTCTGTAAAATTTTTGTCATTCGGAAAAGTCGGAAAATTGGAAAAATCGAGGTTTTGTATAAAATTTTGAAAATATGTATGCAAATTAATGCTTTTTGTCAGAACTTGAAAAGCGGCCTTATGAAAGTTGGCCTTGGGGAGGACATACTGAAATCGTTTTCAAAGATTTTAAAACACCCTCAAAATTTTGAGTTATTTTGAAAAAACTGTTTTAGGGTAGGCCGTACTACTTTAGTACCTCTAACTCACACATTTTTCCCGGACCCCAAACCCTAGTTGCAGCAAATGAGCGATATGTAATTATTTAATTTCTGTTGCCAAAGAGTCGGGCTACTTGTTATACTTTGGTTTGCACATTTCACGATAGAATATGTAGTTATTTTTCAAGTGAAATCGAACAGACTACCGAGGCATAACATAAATTGTCTATGAAAAACATTTATAATTTAAGTTCTAATGAAGAGTGCCCTATATCTCTATTCCATTTAGAAGCGGTACTTGTGTGCCTTTTCTCAAGTACATTATAAAATAAAAAACTAAGTGCCTTTGTTACTGGGATAATATTTTTTTGAGTATACTTGTTATAACTTATTGATTAATATTACTCATACGCAGACATGACTGGAAAGTAAAACCGTAACTACGATTAATACTTTTAAAACCAAAAATGGTAATTTTTTAAAATGAATTGTTTCATGATTTTATAAAAATCTGTAGATTTCTGCTACTTTTATCTACAATACTTTTTGGAACTATATTTAGGCTTGAATTATTCTGAAAAATATATGATAATCATATTCTGAAAACTTACCCACGTACTTTCTACATCTGAAGATTTCAGTTAGTATATTTTGAAAGGCATTTTTTCAATGTCAACATATGTATGTACAAGCATAGGTTGAAAAACATACCCGATTTGTTCCTTATTGTATTGAAAAAATCAACTCTGAATGTATTGAGTAGTTGCTTTTTTTATTGAGTAAATGTACGGTATTGAGTACCCAAATACTCAATACCGTTGCAATTCTATTTTAATGGATTACAGGGATAATTCAAATAGAAAATAAAAATAAACACTTTTTTTTAAATTTGAAACTCACAGTTTATTATTAAGGCAATTCATTTAAAAAAAATGGAATATTACAGTCTGATTTTTTTTACACTTTTACACAACAAACACAAGCGTGTTTTTGCAAAATATTTCATGATATTAGAGTCTTGTGACATTAAAGTAATCTTTAAAAATGTTGTGTACATTTTATTTAAATCAGACAATCATACATCGGTTCATTGTCTGTGGCAAAGGTAATATGAAGATTTGTTACATTAGCAGATAATTGGATGTCCCGATGTTTTTATGTTTTACCTTGACATATTTTGGAGTTCCAAATTAAAAAGCAATTTTTAGAATGAACCTAAGATTTAACATAATGACCAAAGAACAAAAATATGAAATTGTGTTGTACGTCAAAAAATACATTAAGGATAGAGCTTAATTTGACCTGTGCCTACCGGTCATTATTACTTTTGTTCACTTCCTACTTTGGTAAAATCTATTTCCATTTTTATAATGTTTTTCTTTTCTTTTATTATCCAATTGGCATTAAATATGATTGCTTTTAGTTTTACCTTTAGTATTTAATGCAATGAAGCCCAACTAGCAACTTACTTCTTTAATCCAATTTAGTTTTGGTTATATTGTATGCAATTTCATTTAACAAAATTACAATAATATTTAAGTGACCGCAAAATCTCTGTGAATTTTTTAATTGTAAATGAAAAAAATCAATTAAGGAACCAGCAAATTAGACAAAGTGACAATAATTGAAAGGTTTTTCTTTTTTTTAAATTATGTGGATTAAGCATTTTAATGTTTTTGGAGTTCGTTAACATCTTTTCAGTAAATTGCATTATTATAGGTATAATAGTTTGGATGTGCATTTTACTAATGATTACTAATCATAATAATTAGTAATTAGATTACTTTTTTTCAAAAGGTGAAGTAATGATTAAATTACGATTATGTTCCGATTTGCACGATTACTAATTGATTACGATTACAAATAATCAAAAAATAATCAAGATTACTTGAGATTACGAGAAAATAATCAAAAGTAATCAAAAAATAATCCGACTATTTTCAAGGATTCATGTTTGATTATTTTAGATTATTTTCCAAAGATTTTGCATTTACATCATTTTATTTTCAAAAATTTGCATTTTCAATGTGAAAAAATAAACAAAGAACAGGTCGCCAACATCCGGACTCGAACCGGAATCTCTAAAGCGATAGAGCAAGACACATACACCTGACCTATCGAAATAATTCGTATTATCAGAGTTACATTTTATGAGGATCATTTTTGTATAAGATCTTAACCCCCTATCTCCTCCGTTAGCAAGTTGTTTTGATTTTGTTCAGAATTTTATAGCAAAAATAGCTGATATTTTTTAAAATAAATTCGGCCCTTCATAGGATCACCATGTAAAAAAATTTTACCTAATTCAGCAATTTATGATTTTCATGTAGTAAATGCAAATTTTTGAAAATAAAATGATGTAAATGCAATCCTTGAAAATAGTCGGATTATTTTTTGATTACTTTTGATTATTTTTGATTATTTTCTCGTAATCTTGTTTTTTTTTTTTGATTATTTGTAATCGTAATCAATTAGTAATCAGAAATTGTTCTGAAGAGAATTATATAATCAATTAAATTATTTTTAAAAAATAATCTAATTGATTACTAATCGTAATCCAAAATTAACAGCTATGGTTTAAAGCAGCTCATTGCACAATCTTGTGCAAATGGTCTTGCATCGTTGTAAAATACATCATTGCATAAATTTGCAATTAAAATAAACGATATTGTGAATTGAGCTAATGAGAATTAATAAGTTTTACTCACAAAATATTAAAGTTTTGACAAAATAGCAGAAAAATATGCACGGATTTGGTTTTTTTCTATATTTATTTTGTACAAAATGAATCCATAACCATCTTGGTAACACACACTTTTGAAACTGATAAACATTTTTTAAACATAAAGTTTGGCCATTGCCGGAAAAAGCACAAAGTCATCTTGTTCCGATTAACACCAGTGTGTCCATTTTATGCATTTTTGCAGCAAAATTTATTATTTTATATTTTGATTCAGCTGCAAATTTTCCATTTAACATTTTATTTAGCTTTTTATAAAATATTATATAATTTTTTAGCTTTTTGCACTTAAGAAAAGGTAGATTTAAATATTAAATTAATTTCAATAATTCAGAACAAAATATTTTTAAATTTTTAAAATATTCAATTAAAACATACTTTATCTCAAATAATATATATCTGGAAAAATATTAATTTTTTAAGTTACCATTAAGTTTTTGGCATTTTGTTAGCACTTTTTCTTAAAGCTGTATAATTTTTCAAGATCTATTCTTAATAGTTAACACATTTAAATTGTGTTTATAGCTTTTGCATTCTTTTTAAATTATAAATTCTATGAATGTTGGCATTTTTTTTTTTGCAAAATGTTTGTCATATACATATATTTAAATTCTATAAATTCTTCCTGACTCTATTTTAGATAATTTTTTCGCAGTTTGTCTACTAATTCAAACCTAAATTTATTCCATACGTATTCATATAAACAAACATCCTTTTACACACATACAAATGTATGAACGTAAATTTTATATTCCATTTCCATTTGTTTTTTAATTCTTTGTTCTTTGTCGTTGTTTTTTTTTTGTGCAATTTGTTGTCGTCGTATGCCAAGAATTCTAATATAAAACAGCTTATTAGAAGAGTGCCATTAAATTTGGTTAATAAAGCAATTTCCATGCGGTTGCGTCTATTTTTGCGTTTTTTTTTAATACTAACCCTCTCCAGTTTTCTATAACCCACCCCCTCAAATATTCACAATATTTTTTTTCTTCTTCTAAACAATCTGCCATGTACCTCTTGTTTTTTAAGTAAGTAAATGTGTGTGTTTAAGTTAGAGATCATGAGTATGTGTTTGTGTGCGTAAAGATGTGAAAAATATTTAAAGTTTTAAATGTGACAACGCTACCACCTCAAGCATAACATTTTTTTTTTGCAATTTATTTATTTTTGTGTTCGTTATCTGGAAAGACAGCAGAAAAAAGTTATGAAATTTATAAAAAAGTTGCATGCCTAAAAGTAGGCAACAGTTTTCCTGTTTATTTTTATAGTCTATACTTTTGTAAGTATTGGAGTCATGTATGATGTTGTTGAGATGTTTGTAACATTTACAGATTTTCTTAAAAAAGAGGAATGAAGTAATAATACCTTTTGAAAAATGCACGTAACTATGCTTTTGTTGGTATTTTCATAACTGTAAGAATAAATTCAATTAAAAATCACTGCCTACCTTAAGGCAATTTATATTTCATCTCTCTGAAGGGTAAACAAAATTCGTCAATGCTTAATTAAACATATTTTCGCTCTACTTGTTTGTTTCTGCTTTTTTATTTTTCTTATTCATAAAGAATATTAAAATATTTGAGTAAAATGTTTGTTGTTAGCAACACAAAATATGCTTAAGATAATCCTACTTTATGCTGTTGTTGTTGTTTTTTTTATTATAAATAAGCAAACAGCAACTGTTTGAAGAAGAAGCGAAAAACACTAAAATATTTCAGTTTTTTTACTTTTAAATGTAATTAAAAGCACGTGGTATAATTTATTGTAATAATAAAATATGAAAAAAACAACAAAACATGCAAAAAACAACAACTACCAACCAACATACGTACGTACGTAAGCAACAACAGCAGAAACATAAACCAACTGAGCAAATTGTATGTGAATAAACTTACGAGTTTATAAATAAAATAAAAAACAATAAAAAAAACACAAAACAAATTGAAGAAAGACATGTAATTGCTGTAAATTTTGTATGAATGAATTTAGAAACAAAACAAAAAACTATTAAAATAAATGTTCAAAAGTTACTTGATACAACATAAGTTGAATTTGTTTCAGTATCATACCGGTACGTATGATTAATATTGATTTAAATTTTTGTTTTTCTTTAAAGTAGAGTAGAGATGAGCGATATTTCCATACCTGTGATTTGATCACTGTGATTGAAAAATCACTGGTAACAACAGTTACTGAATATTGCAAGTAACAGGTACATTTAAGTCGTTCTTTTATATCTTTCAATGTTGTTGTTAAATGTAGTTCTTTTTTATTTTTCAACATTCACTGGTAACGTTTTAGAAAAATCACTGGAACAACTGTAGTAGTAACAGGTACTTTTAATATCGTTCTTTCACATTTTTCAACATACTGTTAAATATCGTTCTTTTATATCTTTCAACATTCATTGGTAATGTTTTTAAAAAATCACTGGTAACAAAACAAGAAAGTAACAGGTACTTATAATGTCGTTCTTTTACGTATTTCAACAAACTGTTAAATGTCGTTCTTTTATATTTTCCAACATTCACTGGTAACAACAGCCTATTTTTAGGCGCATAATTTTATTTATCTCAACACGGTGTATAAAATAAAATGTTAGTACCATATCAGTTAATTCTCTTAAAATTTTGATGCATTTTCTTAATTCTGTTATTTTAATATTTTTTTTAAAAAACTTTTTAAATTAGCAAATATTAGTTTTTGGTTAACATATGAGCAGATTTAAGAATGCAAATAATACATAATATATTCTTCTTAATACAATTATTATTTTGCTTCAACTAGACAAAATGTGATCACGGTCACTGTTTAAAAGAACAGTGATTTATAAATCACGTTCACTGAGAACGACGTTCTTCAAAAATCACGGGATCGCTCATCTCTAAAGTAGAGTTTATTAGCTCACTGAAATGAACAAGGTCGCTCTTTTAGCTCATTAGCTCAGTATGTTGTATAATGACCATTTCATTTTGAGAATTGCTTGTAGTGAATTAAATCAATTATTTCTGTTGTTACCCTGCAGTCAGACTGGGTCCATATGTCTTTTTGTCAACAGTACTAGTTCAAATGTCTCCAATCTTTCATTTCTGTGTCAATATAAAAAGTACAGAGACCAAAAGTGTGGTGTATATCTAGTGACATTGTCAACAAACGTGTCAATATTCCTTAAGAAAATGTCTGTAGTTAAACTGTATTGACTCGCGCTTGACTTGGTCAACAGTATTGACGACTAATTGTACACCATACAATGCCTCTTCTGTTGAAAATAAATATGTGCTGTCATACTAGCAACATTGTCACCAGTTTTTTCGTACTTTTTTTAATATTAGGGTTTTCAAGGCGGTACCGAACCAAATAAATTAAATCGTATTCTGTTTTAATGAGAAGTTTATTTAACAAAAATAAAATTAATTAACTAATTCACAGCTCAAATTACATATAAATATTTATATTACATACTATGTTACATACTATGTTAAAAAAATGTACCACATTTTTTCAGGGCAGGCTAACCCTTTTTTAATTTTAAAAACTTTTGAATGAGAAGTTTTGTTTAACAAAAATGGAGATAAAAAACTAATTCAGCTCAAACTTTAAAATATTAGTTAAAATTAAAATTAAAAATTGAACACATTTTTCAGGGCAGGCTAAGTAGGGCCTTTTGAATACTTAAATATACTAACTATAACTCTAAATCAGTTAAAAATATATGAGATATTTCACTAGATTAGTTGCAATTAAGAAAAAAAGTTTCTTCGACATAAGCCAGGCTGGTTTCTCCATTTTCATTTTCTTTTGTGGTATTATTTCCTTTGATTTTTTCTCTACTGCTTAGCTTGAAAAACTTTTTCTTTTGTCTTTGAAAAGCTGTCTGTTGATATTATATCTATTTATTAAATAAATACATTTTAATAAAAATATTTGAGAAATTGTATAACAAAAATTTTACCTATTAATGCATTGAATACATTGCAATGTATTGTCGTAATCCCGCAGTCTTTCTTTACCGAAAATTCCGTCGACATTAAAATTTACATAATGTAAATTTCGATCTACATTTCCAGCAATCAAAGTTCTAATAATAAATAATAATAATTTTAATGTTTAAACATAAATTTTCCTAATATTAAAATCCACGCACACGCTGTTTTTTAGTCAACCGGCTTTTTAATACTGAAAAAGAGAGAGCTATTGCGCAGTAGAATTTTTAAACATAAATAAACAAACATAAATGTCAACAGCAGAGATATTGTATGGTGTACAATTAGTCGTCAATACTGTTGACCAAGTCAAGCGCGAGTCAATACAGTTTTACTATTGACATTTTCTTAAGGAATATTGACACGTTTGTTGACAATGTCACTAGATATACACCACATCTTTTGTCTCTGTACTTTTTATATTGACACAGAAATGAAAGATTGGAGACATTTGAACTAGTACTGTTGACAAAAAGACATATGGAGCCAGTCTGACTGCAGGGATACTACTGCATTTTACGATTGTATTAGTTATACACTCTCTCTGCTCTCACCACGAATCGGTGTTGCCAGTAAACTTTCGTCGCTTTTCCCCAATTAAAAATGTAAAATCTCATATTGTTCATCATACATCTTTAAATGTTGGGACATATTTTTTTTCACTGACAACCTGCTTGTTTGAGTTCTCAAGCTAGACTGATTAAAAGTTGTTTATTTCTCTACAATGCGTGTGCACACGTACGTAAGAGAAGAGTAAATGAAAAACGCGGCGCCCAAAGTAAATTAATAAAGTAGACTCAGTAGAACAGCTAACTATTTTTTTTATTCAGTCTGAACTGTCAATTCACTTGTGGTTGTTGTGGCGAAAAATACAACAAGCCCAAAAGCAAAAACAACAACAGGCAACTTTGACAGCTCAGACCTTAAACCAAAAACAAAATTGCTTGTGGTTTTTGTAAATGTTGTATTTGTTGTAGTACTGTCGCTACTTTATTAATTTACTTTGGCGGCGCCCATGTTTTGCCTTTCCCTGTTGTAAAAACACACAGTCTTTTGACAATTAGAGATTTATGCGTGAAATAATTGATTAAAATTTTAAAAAATCAAGTTGTATTTTATTTAAACTAATATTTTTGCGGAAAAAAGAGTTAATTTTTTATTATTTCTAATTTCCGATGCTAACCAAATGTTTAGAAAATATTTGTTAAGCAGAACATTCACTAACTATAAGGTATTCTTTATAATAATAATAAAATTACCAAAAAACTCAAGATATTAACTGGAATTTGAAAAAGGAAAAATATTTTGATGATCTGATAATTGTGATCCAAAATAAAAATGTGACAATAACTAAACCAAAATGAATATTGTTGAATTTTTTTGGGTGTTTTCCCATTTACATAATGTTAGTTATCAATTGGCAAAATATATATTTTTTACCTGACTTTTACAACTTATATATATATGATCAACAAAATTTCTACTAAACATACGAAAGAAAAATAATTTTGTGATACAATTTGTATATTTTCATTTCTGAATTTAAGGAATAAGATTTTATTGTTTTACGAAATAAAAAATAACGTAAAACTGTCATTCCAAAAAACAGCGAAAAACCCACGATAGGTCGCTCATGGTCGCTCACGTAGCAGTAAAGTAAAAAAGTGCATAAGATATATGTTTTCTAAAAAAAGTGATTGAAATAATATTGCTAATTTAATTAAGAATATCAGTACTTTGTTATTTTTAAATATGTGTTTTGTTAGATATAATCCCACTAATGTATTTTTGAAATAGCATTTTTTTTACTAATTACATACTTTCAATTACAATTATTATTTTAACAATAACAATTATGTATTTCCCTTTTTCATTATTATTTTATGAAATATACTTACAAACTGTAGCAATACTCTTCCTTTATTTCATTCTACATCACCATACCATAAATAAATGCACATTCATTCAATAGCACACATATTAAAATTCCTTCATGAAAACAAAAACAATTTGAATAACTCTAATAATTCTTGAAACAAAAATATTGTTACGTTTTAACCTTTTCAAAACGTTAGTTTATTTCCTTTAAATAAACTGGATACTTTTGATTGCAAATAAAAGCCGTTTAGTAGTTTGAAAATTGTAACAACTCTTTATTTCTTTAAAATGTACAACAACAACAGCATTAAATAGCCACTCAATGTTTTTTATACACGTTTATAAATTCTCAGAATTACAGACACAATTTATAATTTACACGAATTTACTTGAAAAACACAACACACTTTAAGGCACTTAAATGATGTTTATTCGAAAAGCGTCTCTGATAAACTCAACTCACGACTGCAACCTCTGTCACTATTTATAACACTGCATTACCATCTAGAAAGCTCTTTAACTGTCAAAGTTCGAATATTCTAGATCATACGCCATCTGTGGTGTACTTTCTACAATATTCTTTAACTGAATATTCGAATACAGCGTTGCCAACTTACGATCAAATCAACTGAAAGCTTTTATTTAACAATGCCCACAGATATGTTACAGTCTGCCATTACAGCACTGTTATTTGAAAGCATTATGCTACTTTTAAATCAGCCGTTAAAATCGTTATATTTGAATTCAAGTACAATTTCGTAATACTGCCCCCCGCTTAAGCCTGTTCGTCCCGAATAGGCATAGATTCACTTCTCCCATAGGCAGCTAGTCGTTCTAGATGTACGACCTTCATTTTAGATCTCGGTCTTCCAGATTTCCGTATTCTATAAACCATGTCGTCCAATTTCTTAACCACCCTATGTGGTCCTTTGCAGTGATTCCTTAATTTGGATGACAAACCCTTATTACGTTGTGAGCTATATCTGGTTTTCATTTGATCATTTGTCATTTTAATTCGTCTCCGAACGAGTTCATGCATTTCTTTTTCTGCTGAAGCACCTTCACCCATCTTGGAACCCGGCCTGATGATCTTTTCTCTGCGGGACAGACCTAGCACTCCAACAGGAACCATATTGTCGTTGCACTGTTCAACGAGGGACTCCATTGTTACATGGCCACTTCTCACATCCGCTGGTTCTAACACCATCAAACCATTGTCTATACAATCCTCCACTTCCTCACGGGCCCATACCAAATCCTCTGACTGCGGTGGCAACCTTTTGTGCTCAACGAAAACTAACTTTCTTACTTGAGACTTGCTCTTATATCCGACGTCAAGGGGTATTTTAACATTTCGCCAATTCATGACTTTTTGTCACATATCCAATGTAATGCTGTGATTAATCATGAAGTCTGCACCAATGATTACTTCGTCCACAATATCGGCAACAACAAAGACATGATTTACGCTAATACCACCAATAGTTAGTTTCACATTAACTTTACCATGGACAGCGGCAGGCTCTCCAGTAGCGGTGCGTAGACTTACATTGCAAATTGGTTCCATCGATTTCTTTACTAAATCTGTTCTGATGATAGACTGCGACGCTCCCGTGTCCATAGTAAGGATGTGCTTGCGGCCGTTGATGTACCCACTAGCAGTAAGATTGTTATTTTCCTGCTGCAGTACTGATATGGAGATGGTAGGGCCATCAGGTGTGGGTGTCAGATCCTGTCCCTCAGTGCAAGCTCGCTTTAAAGGTGGCTCTTGTAACGCTTGATGATTCGCCAGCTGGTTATTTCTTGATGCTGAAACATATCTGATTCGCTTTATTGGTGCTCTGCAGTTTCGCTGAATGTGACCCATTTTTCCACAGTTATAACACTTAACTTTGGCTTTAGTTTGTCTCTTACTTAAAGCCTTTAAAACTGCCTCTTTTAATTCCTTTAATTCGTTGACCATACTTCTACCATTTTCAGCGACAACCTCGATTTTCCGCACATTACACACCTGGGGCTTTGAAATTATCTTTGCTGTTTCTTGTACCAGCGCGAATGAGACGGTTTCAAATAATGATGACTTTGGTGTGGCACATACCGCATATTTTATCTCTGGATAGCGAATACCATTCACAAATGCCTCTATCTTCAAATGCTCCAAAATCGGATGGTTCTCCTCTGGATAAATAAGCTGTAGCAAACGCTCGATTTGTATCGCAAAATCTTGTAGCGTCTCATTGGCATTCTGCACTCTACCACGCAATTCCATTCGGTATAATTCTTTTTTATGTTTGCCACCGTACTTACGTCTCCATTATGTCATCATAACAATTTCTGTTGCTCACTGGCACGCTTTCAAGAACTATTGCTGCGTTCCCTTTCAAGGCCAAAATCAATTCTATAGCTCTTTCTTCATTACTCCATACATTTCTCTTGGCAACTGTATCAAACTGGAACTTGAACACATTAAATGGTGTGGTGCCATCAAAACTAGGAGCCTTTTTTCTACTCGATGTTTCTGAAATAACTCGCACCGGTCCATCTTGGCATTGAAGATTATTTACCTTTGTTTCTAGGTCATGTAGTTTTTGATCAACACCATTTTCTAAATCTGACACTTTCTTGTCAATACCATCCACTCTGCTGTTAAAAGCTTCAGACATTTCCTGAATTTTCTCGTCTGTAGCTCTAGAGGATTCTTGAAGTTTCGCTTCCATTTCAGCTAAGTGTTTGATAGTTTCCTTGACTTCAGCTTTAACCTCAGCACGAAGTTTCTCATTGTCGGCAAGAAGTTTCTCGTTGTTGACTCTAGAAGTTTCTTGAAATTTCATTTCCATTATTTTATTTTCTTCTTTAACTTCCGCAAGAAGTTTCTCGTTGTTTACTTTAGAAGTTTCTTGAAGTTTCATTTGCATTCCTTCCATCTTTTCCATCATAGCCGCAAACATTGTGCTTAAATCCATGCTGCTTGTTGCTGAACGTGTAGAAACTTCCATTTCTTCCTTATACTCGAACTCGTAAGTTCCAATATCAATATCACGCCGCTTGAATTCATCTATGAGCCTCTTCTGCAATTCTGCGTTGTTACCTGCTGTTGGTAGCTCCAACTTACTCAATTCTTTCTTGAGTTGTTCAACAGCATTAAATAGCCACTCAATGTTTTTTATACACGTTTATAAATTCTCAGAATTACAGACACAATTTATAATGTACACGAATTTACTTGAAAAACACAACACACTTTAAGGCACTTAGATGATGTTTATTCGAAAAGCGTCTCTGATAAACTCAACTCACGACTGCCACTATTTATAACACTGCATTAGATGGTAGCTCTTTAACTGTCAAAGTTCGAATATTCTAGATCATACGCCATCTGTGGTGTACTTTCTACAATGTTCTTTAACTGAATATTCGAATACAGTAAAGAATCCCGAAATCCCGACCCGGGGTTTCGGGATTATCGGGAAGTCTAAAATCCCGAAAAATATAAGAAAGAAACGTACATAATTATGTCTTTATAATTGAAAGTAAATTTGTTATTTAGCAATTAATTTTTATTAGACTCTAAAAAGCATACTATCGCATCTATGGTTTCATCTGCCATTCTGCTGCCGAAAAACATCTTTCATATTGGCAAAACAGTTTGCAAATACTTATAACAAATCTGCAAGTATTTTCCTCTTGTTCCTTCAGAAATAAAGTGATCTATTTCTTTTGCAAGTTGCAAATCTACATTATAGCTTTGTTTCGTTTATTTGGGTATTTTATATTTATTAATAATATCTTTTAACCTTTGAGCAATCGAAATATTTTCATTTTGTTCGAGCTCCTCATCTTAGATAAAATCAATTTCGTTTGAAGAGGATTTAAATTGATAACTTACAAAAAAATGTGAAGAATTAATTTTCCAGAGGAGAACCAAAAATACCGCTTTCTTTTATTAACTACTAGTTGACCGCCCCGGCTTCGCCCGGTAGCATTTACTAATGTTAGTTCTTCAAGTTTCTCGAACCCACATACGCCTGTTATTATTTATTTGCAATTAAAATATCTAAATTTGTACTTTACTGTTGACTGGACTCAAAAAAATAAATTCCGAGTTTTTCCCGGAATTTTTGATTTTTTTTCTTCGGGGTTTAAAAAATCCCGAAAACCCCGGGATTTTCGGGAACGGGATTCCCCGTTTGGCATCTCTATACATAACAAACCAACATTCGAATGATCGTTTTATTTTTGTAGGACACAATACTCACTCACTTTTCAATGTCAGTGAGCGAAAGAATGTTACAGAATTGACAACTAAAGTGAAACATGTGAAACATTGAAGATGACAAATGAATGTGCTTGTACAGCTGTTTCATGAGTACTGAAAGAAACATGAGCATAAAACAAAACCGCTCAGTAGAAAACGCTCAGTGCTGAGCTGAAAACGCTCAGTATGATGAATGATTCACTTCGCTCAGTTGAGTGAATAGCTCAATTGAACTTGGTCATTCATGAGCTACACAACTCTACTTTAAAGATAAATTGCAGTTGCGTGCCTTTTCTCTAAAGTTTTACTAACATATTTGTTCTGTAATTTAGAAAACATGACAGAGTTTAGATTTTTTCACAATTAAATTAATTTTCGATGTGGTGTTGTATGAAAACAGATTTTATTTATTTACCACAAATACAAATTGAACCAGTCGAAATGAGCAGGAAGAACAAAAAAGTGATTTTTTTAAAAAAATTCGATGGTGGTAAAATAACTAAACGTAGGATATATTTTATATTTATTTATATAAAGAATCAACTTATGTACATATGTCGACAAATTTTCAAAGATTTTCAGATAAAATCAGGATTTTGTTTAAATACATTGTCAGCATTCCTTTTTATTAGGATGTATATTAGCATGTTATTAGACTGACGTTGCCAAGCAAATGTGTATGTGTAATCATTCAATATAACAATCCTGATAATAAGTACGTAAATAGTACAAACAATTACTACTACTACTACTACTATGTCTGAATTACTTAGAAGTAGTCTTATAATGAATTAATTGTTATCTTTTATACATATAATTGCTTATTTTCTAGTCATTTGCATGAGCACATTCTGTTTTTTACTGATAACTCCTGCTGTGAGACCTAAAGTAATGACTAGGGGGCGGACTATCATTTATTATTGCAAAATATCAAAATATGACCTAAAAGTTAATAAAATACGCATTTATATATTTGTGTAGAAACATACAATAATTGACTGTGGATCGCTTAATGAGCAAACATTAAAATCATTAAAATACTGATCGTGCTGTAAAGTAGCAACCAATCATGATTTTCATCTCGTAATAAACCCTCAACATTTTTTTTTTAAGCAAAATTTGTTGACAGAATTTAGCCGTCAATATTTGAATATTAACTAATACGCATTTTTTGCATGTTATTTCGTTAACAAATACGCAAGAAAAACTTTTGATTGGTCCAATATATAGTACATTAACGACCAAATTTATTATTTTTATTAAAAATTAGGATAACATCCATATAAATAAGCATTTTGAAGTAAAATATAAAAAAAAAAAAATATATGCCCTAACAAATCAATGCCATTTAGTCTACATTGTATTTGGACGTTCCACATAGGTCTAGAAATACACAATTTATGGCCAAAACTAAAATCTTGCGATGACATTTTTGACACTGCAATGTGGAAGTAAACACAAATATTTTTCGTAAATTAAAAAAATATATAAATTCCTATCATGTTGGTACTATGCTTATCCAACAGATTTTTTAGTTAAATAAAGAAAATAATAATAATATATTTCTTATTTAGATTATAGTTGATGATACACTAAAAAACACTAAAAACATACGCACCTGTGGCAAAGCAAAACTATTGTTCGAGTGATATTGGCTATAGCTGTGAAAACGAATTTAAATCTATATCAAGTAGATGTTAAAACAGCTTTTTTAAATGGAACTCTGAAAGAAGAAATTTACATGGAAGTGCCAGAAGGGGTTATAGCAACTGATCAAATGGCTTGCCATCTTCAAAAATCTTTATATGGATTAAAACAGGCTCCTAATACATATTTAATTACCTTGGGGTTTACTAGATCGAAACATGATTATTGCTTGTATACAAAATTTGAAAATTCCGACGTTTTATATTTAATAATGTATGTAGATGACTTGCTAATTGCTGCTAGTAGTGTAAAATTGATTGAACGTTTTAAAAGCCAATTATGTAAGAAATTTGAATTATCTGATTGTGGAGTACTTAAACAGTTTTTGGGGATGAAATTTGAAAAACATGGTGAAAGCATTATTATGTATATCTCAAGAAGCAAGTATCACTAAAATTTTAGAAAAATTATGTATGATGGACTGTAACACAGTAAAGACGCCGATGGATAAAGGGTTAACATTAAGCCTGAACAAAAATCAACAACCAATTGCTAAGCCCTACAAAGAACTGCTTAGAAGTTTGATGTACATAATGCTGTGTGTTAGACCCGATATATGTTTTCATGTAGGTTACCTTGGACGTTTCCAACAACATCCGTCAGATGACTATTGGCAAGCATTGCAAATAATATTGAGATATCTGAAAGGTACTGTGAAGAAGAAACTAACATTTCTTTGGTTGGCTATGCTGATGCAGACTGGGCTAGTGATGAAATCGATAGAAAATCAGTAAGCGGATATGTGTTTAAGATATATGGTTGTACAGTATCATGGGCTAGTAGAAAGCAACAAACAGTTTCAACATCTTCTGAAGCTATTTGGTTACGTGGATTACTTCAAGATTTACAAATAATTGATAACGAAGCTACAACTATTTGTGAGGATAACCACGGATGTATATGTATGGCATCAAATATGGAATGCAAAAGATCTAAGCATATAGATATCAAACATCACTTTATCAGGGACTATATTGAAAAAGGAGTGATCAAAGTGGAACCTATTTTAACTGCAAATCAATTGGCTGACATGTTTACTAAACCTTTAGATAATAGTAGATTTGTTAAACTTTGTAATTATTTAGGATAGCATAATTGAGAAGGGGTGTTATAGAAAAGCAATCATATTGAAAAATATTTTTCATGCTCTTGTTAGCTAATCATAGATAAACTTGTCGTAAATTTTCTTTTTAATATTTAATAAACTTTTTTATTAAACCAACAATTTCATCAAACCAAATAATCATTTATAAATATATAGTTTGAATATTTATGCAGACTTTAAACAAACATAAAACAAAATGGTTAAACGTGTTGAGGAAAGTATATAAACCCGAAATTAGAGCAATATGGTGGAGAATATTTGCAATCAATTTACTTTACCATAACTTGCCCGTTTGAGAATAAAAAAAAATGTTGAAAAGTGTTGAGAAAAATTTTAAAAACCGAAATTAATCCAATATGTTGGGAAATATTTGCAATCAATTTATTTTACCATAACTTGCCCGTTTAATGCAAAATTTACATTATTCAAGCTAATTATTACCTCAAAAATTTATATTTTAAGTTATAAAATAGTTTTTTAATACAGACTTAAAATAAGAATAAAACGAAATCTTGAAAAGTGTTGAGTGTGAAATATTAGCACATTAAAAATAAATTATTTAATTAAAATTTTTTGTTTCTAAATTTTTATTGGTCACAAAAGGGTTAAAAAGTGCTAAAACTTATTTCAACCTCTCACTTATTAGTATTCAATTAATTTTCAACGTAAAAACTTGACATAATCGTAGGTGGTAATAAATGAGAAATGTATTTAATTTTTTTTTGAGGATTATTTCAATTTATGGTTGAAAATGAAAATATGAATTTTATTTTTGATATTTTTTATTCGTGCAAATTCCTTGGAGCATAATTTCATAAGTCGTGGTATTTTCTTAAAGATACAAAATACAACATGTCTTGGGCATGAGAGTGAGTTTGATTCTAGTAGGTTTTCCAGCAATTCTGGCTGGCTGACCCGAGAAGTTACATAATTAGCTCTGTGTCTTAACTGTTTGATAACTGGATCAAAGTAGTCAACGCGTTGGATTCAAATGCCGTTTAACTGGTTACTTGATTAGCTACAGGTTAATTTAACATGTACGTGTCCTAGGCGGAAGCTTATTAATCCCAAATACTTAGTGTTCAATCCAACCAGATACCAGCTACAAAGAGACTAATGTCACTTTCTGTATCGTAATCCGCAGACGAATCAACTTCGAACATCGATATTGTTGTTCTAAATTTTTAATTCTGATATTGCTCCAATTCTTCCTGGTATACATTAAAATGTGAAAATATTTGTTACTACACACAAAAAAATAATCGAGGCTATATTAACTAAGCTTAATTAGTTAATTTCTTTTTATATGAAAACTAAAAACTAAGTTTTATTATCTATGCCAATAGGTAATTCAAACAATACACTTTACCTAAAAACTATGTTAATATAACTATTGGAATTAGTTATTTGATGTTTGGTATCTTTTTCGATGTTTTTTTGTTATTTTGTTGTCAATTGAAAATATTTTTGGTGCAAAAGGGTATGTATGAAATTATCTAAAATTTTAGTTATATTAACTAACAAACTTTGTAAATGCCATTCTACCCTTGCGCTTAGTTAAATTTATACTATATTCTTAGGAAATATAACCTATGGATTTTTTTGTGTGTACATAATTTTTATTGACAAGAAAAAAAATATTTCTCAAATATAAGTGTTTCAAAACAATGAAAAAAAATATAAATAATAACACTAGTTTACAAGGTTTTTGCTCATGAATTGAAACATATGGGGATTTGTGTATTAAGGTCTTCTTACTTTGGAAAAAAAATAAAAAAAAATCCTGGACGTCAAACTTTTGAGATATTTATTAAAAACGAAACATATAAAAATGTACATTAAATTAGGACAAAAAAATTAAATGTGAAGTGTTTAGTCCTCTTTTTATAATTATTTTCATTTGTCTCCCTCACGACACTTCAACAGTAGTCTCGTAGCATATTCTGATCCCAAAAACCTTGATAATTCCTCTCAAAAAACTTCAAATCTTAATGGAAACGCTCTCCATGTTCGTCACTCATGTGTCCGAGGTTTTCCGGGAAAAAATTCACATGAGAATGTAAATAGTGAATTTTGAGGGATATATTTACACCCATCTGTTCAAAATTATGTAATAAATTCGCAACAATATCTCTGTAATTTTGACTTTTCTTATTCCCCAAAAATTCTTGAACAACAAGTTTTTCACCATCGGTTAATAGACACTCAAATTTGGTATCAACCAAAATTTTTCTTATTTGCGGACCCACAAATATCCCTTCATTTAGTTTAGCGTCTAAAAGACTCGAGAACACGCTGCATAAATATTGAAATGCTTGTTTTGTCTTATCTAAAGCTTTTACGAAATGATTTAATGTATGTAAATAAGCATTTTGCAGTGTTTGTGTTATAGGAAAACCTCGATTTGACTGAATAATTTTTCTGCAAATAAAACAAAAATGGTCTGGGTTTATTTTACACTTTCTAGAAGACATTTTGATATAGTTTTTACTTTAGAAATTTGTATTTAACAGCGATTTATTAACGTTTATCTACAGGAAAGACCTACTTTTAAACCGTATTTATTTTTTTCCCGTTCATTTTTTTTGGAATTTGTCAAAAGAATGCAACTCTGAAAGGATCTAGCAGCTTCACCAGAGTGTTGAGTACCCAAAAACGATGTAAATACTTAATTACTACAATTCGGTACACTACAGTATGCATTAGTAGTACTCAGGGCAGGTGAAAAATAAAAACCCATATATCTCAAAATTTTGACGTATAGGTGGGAAACAAAAAATGGTCAATTAAAGCGTCCCTAGCTCTTCTCAAAAATATAAGTTTCATTCCATGAGCAAAGAAAAATGTTTGATTTGTAAACTAGTAATTATAATTAAAAAAGGGCAATTTTTTCGATTCCAAAAATTTTGATAACAGTTATTTTAGGTCCATGGTATTTTACTTCGATTTGAACTTACTTGGGAGAATGGGCAGATGATGCAATTTTTTATTGCTTATTTCGAATGAAACAATTTTCAGAAATTGTTTCCCGAAATTCGGCAATTGTCGATCCAAATTTATTTATCTTTTGTCTGGTAGAATTCCAAAAGTAAATTTTTCTGTATGAATTTTGTGTAAAAAATGTCGTTACATCTCAACCATTTATGGGTCGATTTTACAGATCTTCAATACCCAATTTATGTTAGATGTAAGTATACATCTAATTTTATTAAATCGATGTCAAATTATCTACCTATATATATAAAAATTAAATGGTCCATGTATGTAATGTCATCACATGAGAACGGAAGGAGCGATTTGGCTGATTTTTTTTTATTCGATTCGAAATTTTCAGAAGATGGTTTGTGAAGAAAAAAAACTCAAAAATTCCGGGTAAAACTCGGAAATTCTTTTTTTTTGTGAGTCCAGTCAACTTTAATAAAAAAAAAGCTCCCTAAAGTATGCAGTACAAATTTAGATATTTTATTTGCAAATAAATAAGAACATGCTGGTGTGCGTGGGTTGGAGAAACTTGAAGAACTAACATTAGTAAATGCTACCGGGCGAAGCCGGGCGGTCAACTAGTACTTTATAAAAATACATTACCAAAAAAAAATAGACTACGGATGAAATAACTAATGGTTATATTACCTTTTTTAAATTAATAACTAAAATCTCCTTGTACGTACCCTAGACATTCTAACATTGAAATATAGATTTGAAAGAAAAATAAATTTCTTAAAAACTAAATTAAAGAAAACATGAAAACATGTTGCTTTATTTTATTTATATTTGTAAATATTTGCTTAAGGTTTACTTTTTGTTGGCTTTCGTCATTTTCTAGTGTATAAGTGTAGTTGTATTATTGTAACGTAATGTGGCATAATTGAAAATCGATTCACGGTCTTTTATGAGACTTAGGTGACCATCATACTAAAGAAATTAACACACATACACTAGCTTACCTACAGTGGAATAAAAAGTGGTAATATTTTACACAAAATCACTAAAGTAACAATTTAGATTTTGAAAATCCTTTATAGACTCTAAAATTAAGTTGAATGTAAAATAATAAAGTGGTGCCTTCTATTGTATATTTCTATAAAACTTGAATTTTACTTATAGTATAGAATGATCATGTTTATTTAAAACTATATTTTTCTAATTAAAAAGAACAAATGGTAATCTAGCATCTGCAATTCTATTACAAATCAACAGCACTGCTTGATTTTAAACTGTAAAAACTAATCAAAAACGTCAGTATTGAGCGAAAAAGATAGGTTCTCCCGAATATTACTTTAAATTTTATAGAGCTGTAATTTTTCAAAATTTATTTTTGCACCCACTGTGCTTTATTGGTTTATAGTTTTATATTCGTATTGATAGTTGTTTGTATTTGTAGTAGTTGTGGAATGAGTAGGTCACGCGAGTGTATTAATATGACTTACTTACTTACTTACGTACATACATACGAGTATCCATGTATACAATCACATTATACTTGAAATGTACATGGTGTAGATATGTATGAATGTACGTGTGTCCATCATACCTGTTTACATAGAGCGTACCCCTCTTCGGTTGCCCTTCAATAACCACCCAATTGTTACATGCAACAAGCTTTTTTCAGAGGCTTTTCTTCATATTGCTTTTATTTGAATTAATGGCTCTTAGCCAGGTCCCGGTCCCTTCAGTTGTTTATAGTTGTATAAGATATACATAAATACAACAGCTAAAAATATATTGAATGAAATAAAAGAACAAATACAAATAAAAACACAAGAATGAGAAAATAGTAAAAACTTGCCCGAACAGGTGGCCTATAACACGTTTCTTTATTTTTATTTGTTTGTCAAATTTTTATCGTAAATGTGCGTGCTGGGCTGTCAAAATGGTTTTTCGTTTTATCCTTTTTTTGTTGTAGTTTCTACCTGCTCTAGCCCCGCACTATACGAGCATTACTGATTCAAAATAAAAATTAATGAAGGTGAAAAAATATAAAAAGAAACGTTATTATAACCGTCCTTCTCATGACATAGAAGTAGTGTTTACACAAGACTCTGAATATATACTAATGTTATTTTCAGACAACTGCACAGAGTATTATTCATAGAGAAATACACATAGAGCGGAAACTGGAAAAAAATTCAAACAAAAAAATCACACATGCTAATACATTCTCGCCACTTAGGTTTTTGACAACTGAGTTAGGTTCTTGATAGGAGAGATTCCGATGTATATTTATCTATGATACTAATATTTGTCAAAAGTGTCTGTATCGTAATACAATTGTATCGGCTAAATTAAAATTGTATTATATTTTGAAATAATACAAATTAGTTTTTTTTATTTACACGGTCGGTATTAATTTTTTTTTTTAAACGATTGAAATTCTTACTATTTTCTTATGTATCGGGTTTCCAAATGATTTATTGGCAAACCGAATGGATTTCAGAAGTTTCTAATTGTATTTCAGAAAATTCCAATTCAATTTCAGAAATTTCCATTTATATTTCAGAAATTTCCAATTATATTTCAGAAATTTCTAATTATATTTCAGAATTTTCCAATTGTATTTCAGAATTTTCTATTTGTATTTCAGAAATATCCATTGGTATTGCTATTAGAATTTTCTGAAATACAAATGGATATTTCTGAAATACAATTGGAAAATTCTGAAATACAATTGGAAACTTTTTAAGTATAAAATAAAAATTCTGAAATACAAATGGAAATTTCTGAAATACAATTGGAAAATTCTGAAATACAATTGGAAATTTCTGAAATACAATTAGAAATTTCTGAAATATAAATGGAAAATTCTGAAATATAATTAGAAAATTCTGAAATATAATTAGAAATTTCTGAAATATAATTGGATATTTCTGAAATATAAATGGAAATTTCTGAAATATAAATGGAAATTTCTGAAATTGAATTGGAATTTTCTGAAATATAATTAGAAATTTCTGAAATTCAATTGGAAATTTCTGAAATACAATTAGAAACTTCTGAAATACAATTGGAAATAGTGTAGTTATTGTTTCCTTGCTCTGTGTTTTATTCTTTTTTACTTGCC
>NW_027052587.1:0-76000 GCF_958450345.1 Calliphora vicina
TGACTAGACTATGACTAGACTATGACTAGACTATGACTAGACTATGACTAGACTATGACTAGACTATGACTAGACTATGACTAGACTATGACTAGACTATGACTAGACTATGACTAGACTATGACTAGACTATGACTAGACTATGACTAGACTATGACTAGACTATGACTAGACTATGACTAGACTATGACTAGACTATGACTAGACTATGACTAGACTATGACTAGACTATGACTAGACTATGACTAGACTATGACTAGACTATGACTAGACTATGACTAGACTATGACTAGACTATGACTAGACTATGACTAGACTATGACTAGACTATGACTAGACTATGACTAGACTATGACTAGACTATGACTAGACTATGACTAGACTATGACTAGACTATGACTAGACTATGACTAGACTATGACTAGACTATGACTAGACTATGACTAGACTATGACTAGACTATGACTAGACTATGACTAGACTATGACTAGACTATGACTAGACTATGACTAGACTATGACTAGACTATGACTAGACTATGACTAGACTATGACTAGACTATGACTAGACTATGACTAGACTATGACTAGACTATGACTAGACTATGACTAGACTATGACTAGACTATGACTAGACTATGACTAGACTATGACTAGACTATGACTAGACTATGACTAGACTATGACTAGACTATGACTAGACTATGACTAGACTATGACTAGACTATGACTAGACTATGACTAGACTATGACTAGACTATGACTAGACTATGACTAGACTATGACTAGACTATGACTAGACTATGACTAGACTATGACTAGACTATGACTAGACTATGACTAGACTATGACTAGACTATGACTAGACTATGACTAGACTATGACTAGACTATGACTAGACTATGACTAGACTATGACTAGACTATGACTAGACTATGACTAGACTATGACTAGACTATGACTAGACTATGACTAGACTATGACTAGACTATGACTAGACTATGACTAGACTATGACTAGACTATGACTAGACTATGACTAGACTATGACTAGACTATGACTAGACTATGACTAGACTATGACTAGACTATGACTAGACTATGACTAGACTATGACTAGACTATGACTAGACTATGACTAGACTATGACTAGACTATGACTAGACTATGACTAGACTATGACTAGACTATGACTAGACTATGACTAGACTATGACTAGACTATGACTAGACTATGACTAGACTATGACTAGACTATGACTAGACTATGACTAGACTATGACTAGACTATGACTAGACTATGACTAGACTATGACTAGACTATGACTAGACTATGACTAGACTATGACTAGACTATGACTAGACTATGACTAGACTATGACTAGACTATGACTAGACTATGACTAGACTATGACTAGACTATGACTAGACTATGACTAGACTATGACTAGACTATGACTAGACTATGACTAGACTATGACTAGACTATGACTAGACTATGACTAGACTATGACTAGACTATGACTAGACTATGACTAGACTATGACTAGACTATGACTAGACTATGACTAGACTATGACTAGACTATGACTAGACTATGACTAGACTATGACTAGACTATGACTAGACTATGACTAGACTATGACTAGACTATGACTAGACTATGACTAGACTATGACTAGACTATGACTAGACTATGACTAGACTATGACTAGACTATGACTAGACTATGACTAGACTATGACTAGACTATGACTAGACTATGACTAGACTATGACTAGACTATGACTAGACTATGACTAGACTATGACTAGACTATGACTAGACTATGACTAGACTATGACTAGACTATGACTAGACTATGACTAGACTATGACTAGACTATGACTAGACTATGACTAGACTATGACTAGACTATGACTAGACTATGACTAGACTATGACTAGACTATGACTAGACTATGACTAGACTATGACTAGACTATGACTAGACTATGACTAGACTATGACTAGACTATGACTAGACTATGACTAGACTATGACTAGACTATGACTAGACTATGACTAGACTATGACTAGACTATGACTAGACTATGACTAGACTATGACTAGACTATGACTAGACTATGACTAGACTATGACTAGACTATGACTAGACTATGACTAGACTATGACTAGACTATGACTAGACTATGACTAGACTATGACTAGACTATGACTAGACTATGACTAGACTATAACTAGACTATGACTAGACTATGACTAGACTATGACTAGACTATGACTAGACTATGACTAGACTATGACTAGACTATGACTAGACTATGACTAGACTATGACTAGACTATGACTAGACTATGACTAGACTATGACTAGACTATGACTAGACTATGACATTAAGTACTACTGAATTATGACTAAAACCATGACTACAATTTTGCAAAACTATGACTAGAACTATGATTGGAATAATCACTTAAACAATGACTAGAACTATGACTAGAACTGTGACTAATCTATACTATGATATTTTACTTTTATATATATTATAGTTTACTTATTTTGTTCTTTTCTTTGCAGAAAACGATTTTGGCTTGATTAGACTTTCGCAAAAAGCCGACATAATACGTGAGCCCAACACCATTGATGTGTGATTCAAATATAATAAGTTTTATTATTTAAATTATTTACATATTATTTTTTATTGTACATACGTTTGTAGATTAAACAAAATATATTATTTCGTTATTATTTAATAAACCATTATTTGACCACGATCTAGAAAATGTTCTCGATAGAAATCAGGAGACACTAAAACAATTAAATAAAATTATTTTTTAAATAAAATGATGTTTTATTGCTTACCATGCACTATTTCCGATCTGATAATACGTTGCTTTTGCATTTGTATGTAACGCACCAAGACACCTAAAACCACCAGCAGCATTAGCACACAGATGCTAATGAAGACACACCATAAATTAAGCCAGGTGGGGATGTGCAATCGGCAGACAGAGGGCACATCCGTAGAATCTTCATCAAAATTTTCCATAAAATTAAAAACGGATGGGTCTAGTGTAGTGGTGGTGCTAGGGGTTGTAGAGTTTTCCATGCTGCTCGAAAGGTATAACAACGAGTGTACGAATTTGCCCATGGAACTTAGGAATTTAGTTTTAAACTACTGTTTCTTTTGCTTTCGAACAAATTAAATAATATTTATTATTTTCCTAAACTATTGTACGTTTAATATCTGCCACTTATAAACTTTAAATGCAACAACTTTAATGTCATTTTATGCTCACACTTGAGTGTGGGTTCTTGCTGCAAGACATGTGACTTCAAGACCGAGGCTTTAATTATCTTTTTAAATTATAAACCAGATGCATACAACAACAATTTTATTTATAGATTTTTAGTTCTGCTTTTAATTAAATACATTACATTTAATAAAACAATATCACTTTTGTTTGTTTACTTACACATCTTCTTAGCAAAACAAAGAAATTTTACACTCCATTGTCGATTTACCAGGCTCTTGGAAGTAAAGTAATCTCGTGAACTAATTCGAAAAATTTAAACTTTTAAATTGAGTCTTAAGCGTAGTAAAAGTGGGTAGCAAATCTTCATTTGCTAATTTATAAAAAAATACTTTTAAATCATTGACTTTGCGATATTAATATTGTTATACAAATTTTGTGTCGCTTAGCGAGGCTTAGCTGTATAATCTTATTTTCTTGAAAATTTTCCAAGATTGTTATTAAAAAAATAATAAAGCCAATGAAAATACAACACAAGTATATTTAATTGATTGAATGTGTTACAAAAAAGCTGCAAGCATCGTCAAACTAAATAAGAGATTATAATTTATGTTTTAATTATAATTTTTTTTCTTCTAAATAAAACAAGTGCAAAAAGGATGAAATTTAAGAACAAGATATGTCGTTATTGCAACCTAATCAAAGTCCACATACAAAATACATTTTAAATATATAATATATGTAATTTCTTTTATATCGAGAATATATAAATCTTGCACTGGAACTTATCATAACAAATCATATAAATTTAATTTAAATTAGTGCCTTAATGTCTAAGCTACCAATAATTCTCAAACTATACATAGTTCAGACAAAAATGGTTTGTTACTTAGCTAAGTGTGTTCAATACTAAACTCACCACACTATAGTGAAACATCTAATTATGATTGCAGCTAAAATTTTACTTCATAAAAACCTAAATTTAACAATATAAAGACCTGCAATTGAAGCTAAAATTTGAATACATAATGATCTACGATTGACGCTAAAAAGACCTATGATTGCAGTTAGCATTTAACTACAGAAAGGCCCCCGATTGAAGCTAAAAAATAAACTTAAACCCCTACAGTTAAAGCCTAAAAGACCTTCGTTTGAAGCTAAAATTGCACTTCATAAAGACCTATGATTGAAGCTAATATGACCTGCGATTGAACCTAAAAGGACATACGATTGCAGCTAGAATTTAACTACATGACTGAAACTAAAATTGAACTACATAAAGATCAACGATTGCAGCAAAAATTTAAGTGCATAAAGACTTACGATTGAAGCTAAAATTGAACTACATGAAACTAAAATTGAACTATATGAAGACCTACGATTGAAGCTAAAATTGAAGCTAAAACTGAACTACATGAAGATCAAGGACTGATGCTAAAATTTAACTAATAAAAACTTGCGATTGAAGCAAAAATTTAACTGCATAAAGGCCTACGATTGAAGCTAAAATTGAACTACAAGAAGATAAATTGAACTACATGAAGACCTACGATTGTAGCTAAATTTGAACTGCATGAAGATCTACGATTGAAGCTAAAACTGAACTAAATAAAGATCAAGTATTGATGCTAAAATTGAATTAATAAAAACTTGTGATTGAAGCTAAAATTGAACTGCATAAAGACCTACGATTGAAGCTAAAACTGAACTACATAAAGATCAGTGCTAAAATTGAACTAATAAAAACTTGCAATTGAAGTTAAAATTGTAAAAATACGTAAGATTGGGCTTATATTGGATCACAAAAGACATACGATTCAACTCATGTTGGCCTATGTTTGAATATAGTATTGAATATATCGAGCTCTTAGCGCCAAATTATCGTAAGCCACAAAACACAAATTTTACAGGAGAAGGTTTTTTTGATTATTTTTAAATTTATACATAGAATTAAAAATTTTATGATGCGATATAATGACATTTAGTTCAAGCTATTTGTCTATTTTTCAAAAATATTTATAACTTTTGGCAATTAAAAATTCATGGAATACTTTATTGAAAAATATGACAAACAAATTTTTTTATTGAATTTTTGCATAGATATAAATTTTTGGAATTGAAATTAAATTTTGATTTATAAATAGTTTTTAATGAAATTTCACAGTTATGTAGATTTTTCTATTCAAAATGGAAAAATAAAAACGAATTTTGAAATTTATTATCAGCAATCCCGCAATTCCCAAAAATGTGTTGAAAAATTCCAAAAATGGAAATGTTTAGTTTTTTGGCTATAATATCCATACCAGTGTAGGGGTTATCGGAACCCTTTACAAGTTAATTAGAAACATATTGGGCCACCTAAAATCGGTTACTATATTTTGATATCGAATATGCGATTTGAGAATATTCCCTAAATTTTAATTTTACATAAAAAATAGGTGTTTTTGAATGGACCTGGTCCCCTCGGTAACAACAATTTTTAAATTTTTTTTCATTGAAAATATTTTATGAAAACTTAGCTTTCCGAAAGTATAAATTCCTTATACGTCCTCTTAGAAATTTTTTGCGATAACTTAAAAAGAAAAAAAGTTCTTTTTTCCCAAAAAATTAGCGAAAAATCGCCTTTTTAAAATTTTATAAATTCAAATGCATATAACTTTGGACTTAGTCATTAGTTTTAAATAATTCTTTTTCTTCTTTGACACATACATGTGTTGTTAGTCCAATAAAGGAAAACTGAAGAAAGTCGGGAAATATTTGGATACGCTGTTATAAAAAAACTGGAGTAGGGTGGGTAAAAATGTTGAAAATTTAATTTTTAAATACGAATATCTCCTAAGCTATAAGAGATAATTGACAGCTACGATGAGGTTTTTTGTAGTGCTCGATAAGAAGATTCTATATGTGTATTTTTTTGGAAATCGGAACTCAAACGAAGAAATATGATCGTTTTGAAAATGTAACATACCCGAGGTGTCCTACTTTGAGGACCCTTGGTCGCGCCCCTTGTGGGTCCATGAGGTCCAAGTTCAAAACTTAAACTCGACAATACGTCTTCTTTGCGCATGTGAAATTTCATTCAAAGCAATCTAATCATTTAGAAGTTACAGATTTATTTCCCTCTTTTTTTTCTATACCACTGTAAAATGTAAACATTAACTTACGACAAAATCTTACCCCCTATATTTTTGAAGTTATTAACAATTTTGACATTCTGAGAACGCTAAAACATCAGTCGATCTATAAAATTTTAATTTCTGCAATAAATAAAAAATTTAGAAAATGTCGCTTACGATAATTTGGCGCTAAGGGCTCGATATATTTAGCGTTTGAAGCTAAAACTGTAATATAACAAGTAAGGTGTTATATTCTGCTGTGCCGACAATTTGTAATGTACTCAGCAAGCCCTATAACCCACTCTAGGTCCTACGATCAATATTTCGATATGTTACAAACGGAATGACAAAATCGTTAAATATACATATCTACGATTGTAGATAACGAAAATGTAAAACATTGTTTTGAATCAAAAATAAAATACTCTTTTATATATTTAGAAATATTGTTTTTAAAATGCATTTAAAATATTACTAAGAATTACTTAGTCTTTGCGGTTTCCATAAAAATTAATACAAAGTTAAATATTTAATAAATTTGTATATTTTTTTACTACGATTCCAGTCAATTGAACACTTTTTCTTGGAATTTTGTATGCTATTTCAGAATGTTGTATTATGTTCAATATTGTTTTGATTTTCCAGTGTTTTTAAGTGCAACAAATAATTTTTTCATTAAAACTGCGACAATTAGTTCCTAAGAGCAGTATTTGAAAATGAAAAAATATTTAACGGCATTTCTGATTGTGATAAGCAAAATTCTTTAAAACCTCACAAAGGCAGCGGAAACCGCAAATATGTAAGATGTTTGAAAAATACATGAAACATTCAAAACTTAATACCCTACACTTCGTAATACTTGTGTACTATGAATAGTGAATAGGTTTTAATCTTCAGTTACAAACATTTTTTAAAAAAAAAGGGCCCATATTGGAAAAAAATTTTGATTTTGCATAAAAATTTCAAAAATTGTATTTCTTGAGTTACAAAATATTTATTTTGATAGATATCCGACTCTCATCCCACTAAGGGACCAAAATTATCTTAAAGGAATGGACCTAAGCTATCTTTTGAATCAAAAAAAATCGATTTTGCAAAAAAAAGTCAAAAATTGTATGTTTTGAGATACAAAATATTTATTTGATAGATATCAAACTCGCATCCCACTAAGCGACCAAATAGATCTTCAGGGAAAATATTTAAGATTTATTTTAAGAAAAAAAATATTTAAGATTTATTTTAAGAAAAACAAGTAAGAGTGCTATATTCGGCTATGCCGAATCTTATATACCCTTCACCTTTGTTGTGGATGCATAATTATTATACCCTCCACCACCATAAGTGGTGAATGAGGGTATATATAAGTTTGTCATTCCGTGTGTAACATTGAGAAATATTCATCTGAGACCCAACAAAGTATATATATTATTGATCCTTATGAAATTCTAAGTCGATTGAGCCATGTCCGTCTGTCTGTCCGTCTGTCTGTCTGTCTGTCTGTGTAAAACACGCTCACGTCCAAAATAGGCAAACAAAATTGGTAAACTTACAAAAAAAATGTTTATTGTTCTCCTAAGCAGTTTGGTATTGAAAATCAGCAAAATCGGTTCAGTGGAACCAGAGTTGTGAACCAAAATGTGAGACAACCTAAAAAAAAACTTGATAATTTTAACATAGTTTTCGTTATTTGTGAAAATATATTGCAGATAATACCATAAAATTGTACACACGTTATTTTTATGTTAAAGGGACTAACTCTGGCGAAAATTGTAAGAATCGGTCCATGATTTCTCCTAGCCCCCATACAAATTTCTTCCCGAAATATGGTTATATGGTCTGTAAATGCCTACAAAATTGCAGTATCCACACAAAATTCAGGAAAAATAAGTTTCGTGCTTAAAAAAATTACAACCCCAAATTTTTTGTGGATCGGCCCACATTTGACCGTAGCCCCCATATAAAGTTCATTTCCGAAAATCACTTAAATTAGCATAAACGTCTTATAAATATCGCTATTAAGTTGAAATTCGCCATAAATAGTCCCCATATATACCAAAATCGCTGTACCTAATTCTATGAAGATCGGCCCATAATTGGTTATAGCTCCCATATAAGGACCACTTCCAAAAAACACATTAACCTACATAAATATCTAAAAAATATCAATATCAAAACAAAATTTTACATAGATCCATAATTTATACTTAGAAATCATACTACAGGATTTTGTGAAAATCGGTCCATATTTGACCATAGCTCCCATATAAGGTCCACTTCCAAAAATCAGTTAAGTACTCATAAATCTCTTATAAATATCTTTATCATGCTAAAATTCGACAAAAATAGTACTCATATACATAGAAATCACTGTACTAAATTATATGTAGATTGGCCGATAATTGGTCATAGCTCCCCTATAAGGCCCATTTTCGAAAAAGATATTAACCTTAAAAAATATTTAAAACATATCGATATCAAAATGAAATAACGCACAGGTCAGTAATTTGTATCCAGTAATCATACTTCTGAATTTGTTGAATATCGGTCCATATTTAACTATAGCTCTCATATAAGGTCCACTCCCGAAACTCACTAAAATCCTCATAAATTTGTTACAAATATAGTTATCAGGTTGAAATTCGAAACAAATTTATTCAATATATACAAAAATCGATGTACCAAATTTTATGATGGTAGGCCCATTATTGGTCATAGCCTCCATATAAGAACCTTTTCAGGAAAACACATTAACCTGCACAAATATCCAAAAAAATCTGTACTGAACCAAAATTTTACACCGATCAGTAATTTGTATCCAAGAATCGAGCTACAAGATTTTTTAAATATTCATCCATAATTCGGCATAGCTCCTATATAAGGTCCACTTTTGTTAATAGCGTTGTTTATATGAAATTCTATAAAAATAGGCCTCATATACTTAGGACTATAATAGGTCATAGCTTCCATATATTGAATCAAAATAGTACACTTATCACTAATTTGTATTCAAAAATCATAATACTGAATTTTGTGAATATCGGTACACAATTGGCCACAGCACCCATATAAGTCCATAAAAATCACGTTAAAATATTTTATGACAATCAATACATAACAGGTCATAGCTCCCATAAAAGTCCCACAACCAAATATTTTGAAATTTGACCAAATATATTTGTATACCCTTTTTTATACTCTGTTTCTTCACTTGAGTTTAACAGGGAAAAATGTTTATCCAAACGTATTAACTAATTATTATGTATATAAATTGTTAAATTTCATACGTTCTAATAGGAATTTAAATTATAAATTGCTGAATTAAATACAATTTTTTGTACACTTGAAATAAAATATCTTCTGCGTAAACTAGTCTTTCTAACAATTGTTATATTATTTCAGTTGTTATACCATCATATTTAGGTGGAGGGTATTTAAGATTCGGCACGGCCGAATATAGTACTCTTACTTGTTTTTTATAATAACTAAATATTTGATATACATATATATATATATATATCATCATAATATTAATAGGCAAGACGTTTTCTTTAGACCCCATTTAAGCTCACATTATACATTCAATTTGGGCAAAAAATATATCATTTTAAAGGGATTGAAATCGGTTCAGTTTTTTAGGAGTAATAAGCGTTTAAAGATGTTACTAACACATATGCAAAAACGTGTACATGTGAACCTTAAGCTAAAAAGTATACAAAGCAATGAGTGTTTGTCCAATTTGTTGTTGTAAATAAATGCGGAGTTTAGTTGAATATAGACGGAATTGAATTAGAGGGCGTAGCACCTCCCATACAGAGTAAATATTGATTTCGAATATCTGGGGAACAAAAATAGTCGGAAAAGGAGGTAAATCACCTCCCATACAAAGTAATAATTGCAAGGTTCTTCAAACTTTATCCGCATAGCTCTCTTACCACATAGATTGGATTGAATTAGTGGTCGTGGCACAAAGTAAATAATTAATTTTGAATATCTGGAGAACTATAATTCTAAAGGTATTTAAACGCTGTATCAATCAATTTATTACCATTCTACGGAGGTTAGCTAAAAACGAATTTATTCCTGATCCATGTTTGAAGTTTAGCTAAGCATGATCGGCTTAGTAGGAATGAACCCTCCCATATAAAGGAAAGTTAAAGTAAAGCTTGATATTTACATAAAAGGTTTAAAATGGGTGGGATCAGAGCAGTGTAGTGATATCTCCCATACCAAATTAGTTAGATATTCTCGAATATCAAGTGAAGTGTAATTGAGATTCTCAATATTTTGTATTTGTTATTTTCGTACAATTGTACGTAGTTATGTTTTCTGAAACATTTTTTGTTCGGAAAAATTTTTTTTTATATGTAGTTTGACGTTCTATTTTTGAGAGAGACTTCAATTGTTTCGAACAAAAAATGTTTCAAAAACTCATGGGTGAATTCAGGTTAAGTGTTACCAAAAGTTCATATTTATACATAAACAAAAGAATTAACTTATTTTGGTGTAAAATAACAACGAAATGGCAACACTGAAATCATTTGATTTATTTAATTAATGAAAAATGATAATTTGTTTTAAATATTTGTCAATTGTTTGCATTTTTACACATGGCAGACACTAGTATGCTATTGTTCGATTTCGCTATTAATTTTACATATTAATAGACTTTGAAATTATCTGTTTTGATCTTCTTTTTTGGTATTTTCAAGGCTTGACAAGGTAAACTTACAACTTTGCGAAATCTGTGTTCACAACTACAATAGTTGTATCATACAACGTAAAACATGCAACTACGTTGTGAATTGGACAAATATGTCTGGTTCGAACGGTCCCGCCTCACACTTACCCGCCCTTACCCGACCGAGAAGGGCTCGTCCCCATATCGTAGGGACACGTACACACTACAATCCGGACTGTAGTGGAGTTTTATTAATTAAATTAGTTTTAAGAAAGAACTAATTTAATTAAAGAAAATAATAAAAATTCATTTAACACTACATATGTACTTTAAAAAACTACTGCATGCACTACAGGTAACTACAAAAAACAAATAGCAATGATTTCATCACATGCATGGATATTCTTCTTTAAGATTCCCATTCATTGCTTTTATGTGATTTCAATCTTGTTTTCAAAAGTGATTGTGATTGATTGGTTCATGCATTAAATATTAAAATTAATAAATAAATAAATAAAATAAAATCACTTAACAATCACATTATAGTCACTTTTGTTTTACATCACTATTTAACATGCGAAGTGATGATAATGTAATTCTGCTTTATTTTTTTCATGCTAAAGCAGTAGAAGCAAAGATTGATCATTGGTTTCTTTAAAAAATTTTCGGAAAAGTGATTTTTATATACAACACTATTTAACATGCATTTAATGTGATGAAAATATAATTCTATTATAAGGAGTGAGATCGAAAAATTCTTAACATACATATATGTTTATAAAAAAGAAACCACTAAACTTACAGCTTTAATTTTTTTTTTATTTGATTGAAATTATTATTACAATTTACAAAAAAAATTATTTTTATAGTTTTAATCACTAGTGATGAAATTTTGAACCTTTTTCGGAAACCCTTCCATTAACGTTTTTATAGTGCTTTCTGTCACTTTGCTCGAACATGTAGTCCATCTCCGTTTAAAATCTACCACACTTTTGGACACCTTTTTTGTACTCTTCAATTCTCTTTTAACAAGAGCCCAATATCTCTCCACTGGCCTTAGCTCCGGGCAGTTTGGAGGATTTGCCTCTCTTGGTACAAATACCACATTATTGTTCTTGTACCACTCAAGGGCTTGTTTGCCATAGTGACAGGATGCCAAGTCAGGCCAAAAATAAGTGGACACATTATGAAGTCTTATGAATGGAAGCAGCCTTTTTTGTAAACATTCCTTGATGTAAATTTCGGTATTTATAGAGCCCGTTGTAACAAATGAGTGGCTTCTTTTGCCGCAACTGCATATTGCTTGCCATACCAAGAACTTTCTGGGAAATTTTGTCTGCTTTTGGGTCCTAAACTTTTCTTCAACATTCCCTCGAGCATCAGCAACATAAAATTTTTGACCTGGAAGTTGCGAAAAATCTGCCAGAACATACGTTTCGTCATCCATTATGCAGCAAGAATATTTTTTTATAAAACTTGACTTCAATTTCCGTGCTCTGTTTTTGGCCTCTAAATTTTTAGTAGCGTTCCTGTCAGGAACTTTTTGAGCCTTGTATGTTTTTAAACCTGCATTAGCTTTAACTTTTCGTACCAAATAGTCCGAGCACTGAGCTAACCGGGCTGCTTTCCTACCGGATGTGTTGGGAGCTCTTTTGAAAATGCGTTCTATTTTTTTGGCTTTAGAAACATCATGTGGACCATTCCTTCTACCTGAACCAGGTTTTCTATCAACTGACAAGTTCTCCCGGTACTGTTTAATAACATTGGAAACAGTTTGACGGCAGACCTTTGTATGCTTGGCCAACTTTTTGTAAGACCAAGTTGGGTTTTGTTGAAAATATTTAATAATTTCAGTACGCACTTTTTTCTGGTCACTCATTTTAATCAGATTAACAAAAAAATTAATATAATTGACATTACACATAATAACTGACATGTTTTTCAAAGGTAACTTGATCAAAAAAAAAATTCAAATAATACTTGGGTTAAAAAATGTAATGAAAAACGTGTGTTAAGAATTTTTCGATCTCACTCCTTAAGTCCTTTATTATTTATATAATGGCATAAAAGTCCATTATTATATGCTAGTTTATATTATATTAGCGATGTTTTCATAGAAAATATCACACTGGTTCCTCTAAAGAGCGTCAACTCAAAATTTTAAAATGTTCAGTAGAAGCAAAAAACTATTTTTTTCCAATACATTACAATGAAACAACTGTACGGATGCAACTGTATTTTTTGGCGAAAGAGTAGAGAAAATGATAGCAGATTTTTACAGTGGGTAGATATTACCACTGTACATCGATTTCTTGCAAAAAGTGAGATTTAGAGTTGACGCTCTTTAGAGGAACTAGTGCGATATGATTATAAATTTTATTGAATGTATATGCATATGTATGATATTATTTAATAGCTTTTCATATTTTCTTTTTAAATTATTTGATTCCTAGCAATATTCCATCATGGTAACTGTGAATTGTTGGATATATCATTACTTTACTGTTATCTTCATCAGCATTTGGTTCCATGTTTAGTGGTTGGAGTAGCTTTGTCTATAAGGGAATAAAATCGTTCATCGTTGAAGAACTTTTCGGTATTACTTTCTTCAGTTTTGCGACATATGTTAAAATCTCCAATTACATATACATTATTATTTATATTCCCAGAACTGTCTCGTAATTTGTCTATTGCATGTCGCAATACTGATATTAATTCCGATTGGGGAAATGCGGGAGTCTTGTAAATTACAATAAAATAAATCTCTTTAAATTTGAAGGCTATATATTGAAGAAATTTGCCATTGATGCAACATTCTTCCTGGAATAAATGTTCTGCTTCGTTTATGTTGTTATCATTGATGTATACAATTATTTCTTTTCTATTTCGACGTCTTTCTCCTATATCAGTTCTATTGAAACAATCGATTCGGCTTATTATATTGAAGTTTGGTATTATAAATTCTTCTTCAGGATAGCTCCAAGTTTCAACGATACATATTATATCAGTATGCGTAATTGTCATATCTACTGATATATCTTGAAGGTGTGCTTGTAGGCTCTGTATGTTTTGGTAGTACATCGGTACTTTCAGTTCATTATATCCCATGAATTCGAATTTTTGCCCGTAAAGCTTTTTCTGAGCGCAGACGATCCAATTCCACTTTAACTGGATCTGATGTTTTGAGTCATGTCATATTTTCTTTTTAAATTATTTGATTCCTAGCAATATTCCATCATGGTAACTGTGAATTGTTGGATATATCATTACTTTACTGTTATCTTCATCAGCATTTGAAAATAACCAGTCAATATTGGTTCCATGCTTAGTGGTTGGAGTAGCTTTGTCTATAAGGGAATAAAATCTTTCATCGTTGAAGAACTTTTCGGTATTACTTTCTTCAGTTTTGCGACATATGTTAAAATCTCCAATTACATATACATTATTATTTATATTCCCAGAACTGTCTCGTAATTTGTCTATTGCATGTCGTAATACTGATATTAATTCCGATTGAGGAAAGGCGGGAGTCTTGTAAATTACAATAAAATAAATCTCTTTAAATTTGAAGGCTATATATTGAAGAAATTTGCCATTGATGCAACATTCTTCCTGGAATAAATGTTCTGCTTCGTTTATGTTGTTATCATTGATGTATACAATTATTCCTTTTCTATTTCGACGTCTTTCCCCTATATCAGTTCTATTGAAACAATCGATTCGGCTTATTATATTAAAGTTTGGCATTATAAATTCTTCTTCAGGATAGCTCCAAGTTTCAACGAGACATATTATATCAGTATGCGTAATTGTCATATCTACTGATATATCTTGAAGGTGTGCTTGTAGGCTCTGTATGTTTTGGTAGTACATCGTTACTTTCAGTTCATTATATCCCATGAATTCGAATTTTGTCCGTAAAGCTTTTTCTGAGCGCAGACGATCCAATTCCACTTTAACTGGATCTGAAGTTTTGAGTCGGCCAGGAGGATTAAAACTGCCAATAATAAAAAGGCCGGATGCAGTTGTAGCTCTACTACAAGCTACATAAAGAGCAGATCTACTCATTCCCTTTCGAGTATGAACTATAACTTTCGAGTACGTCGCTCCTTGGCTTTTGTGTATAGTTATACCTTCAGCTAGTACCAATGGGAACTGAGTTCTTTCAATTGTAATATTTTCATTACTCTTGTATTGAAAAGTTCTCACACATTTTTCGACTGGTGTCCAAGATAGCTCATGAGGATGTATTTTTTGTCGACGGGCTTCAATGCCTACATTTTCATCAGAGAACATAATCCAAAGTATTGTCGGATTTCCAGTCTGACTATTTAATTCTATGTCCATTAAAACTCCAGCAGCTCCATTTACAAGTCCATCACTTGTATTTATATTTACAGTCATCATGTATTTAGCAGTTGTTTTTAATTTTAACTGCCCGGGAAGTCCTTGTGTTTCGGAAGTTTTCATCTTTAACACCATATTAAGAATTCGATTTCGATTTGATGTTGCTAAAATATCGGACTTAATAACATCAAAAGACTTTGATGTGAATTCATTTGTCGAAATTTGTCCTAACCGTAATAAGTTGTATTGGTCAGCTTCAGCATTTGACCAAAACAAATGTATTGCTTCCGATGGGATAATTGAAGTATTCTCTACAACTCGTGACTTTATAAGTTCAATTTGCGTTGTATCCATTTCTCCAACAGCCATTGAGTTTAGCGCCTGTGCAAAACTGAGATCATCCCGTTGTCTCATTATTTCTGTTAATTCGTAAAACTTGAAGAGATTCCATAGGCCTTCTCCGGCTAAAACACCATATGGATTTGATGGATTTGTACTAAAAACCCATCTGTCACCAACAGGAGGTAATTGTTTTAGGTCTCCAAATACTAATATCGATATTCCTCCGAAAGCGGCTGTACTTTTGAAGATTTGTTTTAATCTGGCATCCAAATATCCTAACATTTTGGCGCCTACCATTGAAATTTCGTCAATTATTATAATCTTCAAGTCCATGAACTTCGCTATTAATGAATTCACAACATTGTTGCTGAGAGGGCGAATTTCTCCGGAAAACTGATTAATTGGCAATGAGAACATGGCGTGTAATGTAGCTCCTCCTATGCCAAATGCAGCTTTTCCAGTTGGAGCACACAGTAAAACTTTAACTAAATCCGGATTAGATCCTGGAACAGAGTTGAACCGTTCTGTTACTGACTGATATATAGATTTAATCAGTCTACTTTTTCCAACGCCTGCACCTCCACTTATAAATTCGTGGAATTTAACATCGTCTAAAACATTTCGCAATAAATGATGTAAATACTCCCGTTGCTTTACATTCAACATTCTGACAGACGTTATTAATTCATCTTTACTTATTAAAGCAGGTAATCTGATTATTCGAATACCATCTGGATTTTCATCATCATTATCTTGATTTCCATCTGCAATATTTAATATATTTATATTTTCGTCTACTACAGGAATTGCTAATGCTCTAAACTCATCATCAATATTAATATTCTCTTCCTGTTCCTGTATATTATCAGCTTCTTCTTGAATTCGTTGAAGAATTTCATCTAGTTCTCCTTCTTTTAGACTTTCGAATAATACTCGATTATTTTCAATTATATTTTTGTGGGTAATGCATGTCTGCTCATTATTATTACTTAATATTTCTTCCTGTTCATTACGCCATGGCAAATAAAGCATAACAAGATTTCGAAAATATTCATCTCTTGCTACTTCAATACTAAATTTTGGAAATCTAATAATGCTGGCATTTCTTCTCTTATATATATACCCAGAATTGTTTTTTAATGGAAGTGGGGCTCCTACTTCAGTAATATCGATGTCATTTTCTTGGTAGTCATCTTCATCTTCTTGAAAACGTGCACTTCTTCGAAGTTTCTTTGAAAATGAGTAATAAGCTGCAAAGAACGCTAAGCAAACATCATTTAATATATCCGGTCGTTGAATGTAATGATCCAAGATATTGCTTTGAAATACATTTGTTGAATCATCAGGTAATTCCGCAAGTTCGGATCTAGGTCTCAAAATTCGGACCCTTTTTTCTGGTGCCATAGTATTTATAAACACTTCAGCACTACTGCATTGCGACAGATGCATTCCTAGGATATTGTATGCAGCTTCTTGTCCGGAAACTTCCGAGGCAGATATAAATTTGTTTCCGATATGCTGAAGTCTTTGTTTGATGCTAAAATTTCCAGTCTGTATTTCATTCATTGCCTCTTGTAATAGTCTTGAAACTCCTCTGTTTGATTTATTTATGTAATTTACAATGTACGACACACATGCATATGCATCCAGTACAAATTGAATGTCCATATTTGCTCTTTGCATGGATAATATTTTAGGGTTAAACGCATTAATGCATCTATCGTTAAAAGACCTTTTTAAAAACACTCTTGGCTTTTTTAATGAAGATCTTAATGCAAAAATATATTCCTCATATGTTAAGTTAACCCTTTCGTCTGCCAAGAAACTTTCGAAAGATTCAAATCGATTTGCTTCATCATCTGATAAATTTCCATTCAAAATGTTATGAATTTTTTCATAGTTTTTTTTATGATTTTCCAAATTATTATTGTCTATGTCATCTGGAAGTGGGAGGAGAATTTCCGTATTTGGCAGAGGTGGATACGGGATATGAAATCTACATATCTTTTGTCCACGTATTTCTCTTTGACACGTTCTGTTGTGATTATGTTTTTGATATGAAACATAATTAGATACTTCCATTATTGTTGAATCTGTTGATATGTAGGTGTCAATGAAATTAACTACTGCTGGAAAAGTAGTCTCATCATTTATATTAAATATTGGCGCATTATCCATCCAGTATATGCCGTGAACATGTGGAGATCCTCTTTGTTGAAATTCTATTCTCCAATAGAATTTGACAACTTTATGTTCACCAAATATTCCTGCAGCACTTTTAAAATGTTTGAAGAGATGTCGTATTCTTTGGTCGAAATATCGTGAAGATGTTATTGGATCAAGTCGTATTAAATTATATTTTTCCTGCGTGGTAAGATTTAAGGCCTCTTCTTCAGTAATAACTCTATTTTGGACTACTTTGACTAAAATAACTAGCAATTCAGGCCATTGCGATTCAGCGGCAGACAACGTTATGAAAAAAGTTGGCAAACCAAATTGTCGTATCATTGCTAAAACTTTTTTCTTCTCCCCTTCCCAGTGTGCAGGAGAAGATCGAATTCCTTTTAATATATGATACCCATCATCGTGTTGTACTAGGTTTTGTACAAAATGCTCATTTAACATGTTTACAGCCGTATGTTGGTTAGGTCCTACTTTTTTCCTCAAACATGTCGATATGCTATTTTTTACACGTGATAATTCCAACTTTTTATAAGAATATAAAATCTTGTCTACGCGTGCACATCTTCTATCGTAGCGTCTTGCCTCGGATTTAATAATTTTTCCTACTGTTGCAGTGCATGTCCTTTTAACTCCACAGTATATCGATGGATAAGATAGCTCTTCAGAGTCTTCATCAAAAATCATATCTATTGGCCTCTGTCCTTGGCCAGGAGCAATACAAATCCGTTCCAATGATATATTTTCCACTGGAATGTTTTCCAAAAGCGTTTCCTGAGGATTAAATTCGTCGGGATCAGTTAAATGTGTATTATTTTCATTTATTAAATCCTCAATTACACTGCGGTCTTCAGTATTTGATATAAAAAGAACTTCTTCATTTTGTCCCACATTATCTATCCAATCATCGGAAATACTTATGTTGTGCTTTCTATATAATTCCGTATTAACCAAGTATCTTGCAGCCTCTATTATTTTCCTTGGTCTAATTGTTTCAGTCATAAAACTGTGATTATATTCTAATCTCCTTTTGAGATGAACTTGAATGACTTCTGTCTCGTCAAAATTTCGTGGTAGCACATCAACAGTTTTATCGAGATGAATTGGAACGTTTACAACTGCTCCTCTAACAGCGCATTGCCGATTATATCCCAGAGATACTATTCTCATGAATGGGATTCGCGGAGCCACAAATCTTTCTTCCAATGCTGTTAAGTCTTTTAATTCATTAGGAATATCTGGGAAATGTAATCCCTTATTTAAACAAATAGTGGGTATTTTTCCATCTTTAACAATTTTGCAACATGTATTGCAAAATTTATAACAGTTATCTTCAGAAGGAAAATCATCTGCCAAAAAGAAAACTTCAGATAAGTGCGCGTAGTTATTTCTGCATAATTTCTTTATTTGGTTCGGGAACCATAGTCCGCCACAACAAACACAGACTTCTGTAGGCCCATTCTTTATGTTATTATTAAATTCTTCCAATATTCTGCAAACATGTCTTCGTGCATCTGCTTCTAAATTTTGTATTCTTGTTTCGGGGGAGAGTGTTTGCCTATTATTCCTATTTCTTTGACCTTGTCTTAAGTTTTCATTCGCTCTGTTAACTGGATCCATTCGAAGATTTCGAACGCGACAATTTTGCATATGTTGTAATTCCTGAGTGTGAATTCTTGCAATTCTGCGAGATTCTTGGCGCAATAATGTATTTCGCTCTTGCTCTTCTGTGCGTATTAGAATATCTAATCGTCTGGAGGCGTGTGATAAGGCATCCCGTTCACGCTCTGCTTCTCTAAATTCGGGATCTGCGCGTCTAGAAGAACGTAGTAATGCATCACGTTCACGTTCTGTTTCTCGGTATTCGGGATCTTCGCGTCTAGAAGAACGTAGTAATGCATCGCGTTCACGTTCTGTTTCTCGGTTTTCGGGATCTTCGCGTCTAGAAGAACGTGCTAATACATCACGTTCACGTTCTGTTTCCCTGTATTCTGGATTTGCGCGTCTTGAGGAATGGGCTAGGGCATCCCGTATTCGCTCTGCTTCTCTAAACTCGGGATCTGCGCGTCTAGAAGAATGTAGTAATGCATCACGTTCACGTTCTATTTCTCGGTTTTCGGGATCTTCGCGTCTAGAAGAACGTGCTAATGCATCCCGTTCTCGCTCTGGTTCTCTTAGCTCAGGTATTTCTCGTCGGTTTGTATGTTCCGCTGTATTTTGTCTTTGTTCTTCTGCGCGAATAAGGGGATCCGAACGTCTAGAAGAATGCGCTAAGGCATCCCGTTCACGTTCTAATTCTCTAAATTCGGGATCTGCGCGTATAGAGGAATGTGCTAGGGTATCTCGATCACGTTCCATATCTCTGAATTGCGTGCTTTGTCTTGATCGTCTTAAATGTTGATATTCATTATCTCGACGACGCTCGTTTTCCCTATAATCTTCAATTTCCCTACGCTGTGATAGCATTTGCGAATTACGGGCTCTATCATCTTCACGATTTGTTTCGCGATAGTGCTCTAAAGCTAGTTGCATTGCGCGCCTACGTTGTGCAGCAGATGTCTTACGTAGTCTAGGCATAATGCTATAATATCCTTTAGCTAATTGTTGGAAAATGTTAATGTTAGGACAAATTATATAAATATAATAATAATAAAAAATTTTAAGTAAATAAATTTAAATTATTAGTACATATATGTATATTAGTGGTTCCCATTTTGTTTTAGTATTTGAAAATTAAATATTTGAAATTAATATATTGAAATATTTCGAAATAAATAACTTGTTTTTTTTTTTTTTTTAAATAAAATTAAAATAAAATTAAAAAAAAAAAAATATATAATTTTGAAATAAATGTCAGTGAATTTATCAATAATATTTTATAAAAAAAAATTTTTATAAAATAAAATATCCGAACATTAAAATAAATAACACTATGCAACAAATGAAGACTTTTGGAAAAACACACGATCATTACAGTATAGGTTCGATTCTACTACCAAAGGGTAGTAAAACCCTATATTCAGTTTGTCCATTTTGGTGACCAATTTTTTTTTATGGGCCCCCAAAGATTCTGAAAATCACTGGGCCCTCAAAAAATGGTGTCATCAGTTTTTGGCCAACAGCTAATTTAGACTTGGTGATACGGTTAACTTTATATTGCAATAGTATAGCTAAGAGTCCGCCAAACAAATTCTGTTAAAATTTTTTCCTCAAAAATAGCTTTTTCGTGCACTTTTTTTTGAAAAAAAATATAGGAAGAAAAAATTCGTTTTTCAATTTTTTTAGAATAATTTCCATAGACTCCTAATTTTTCACTAACAATATTTGGCAATGTTGTAACTACGGTAAATATCAATAACTCGTGTGAACATATCGAGCCCTTAGCGTCAAATTAACTTAATCGACATTTTAAAAATTTATTTTTTATTGCAAAAATTAAAATTTTATGGACCGACTGATGTTTTAGCGTTCTCAGAGTATCAAAATTGATAATAACATCAAAAATATAGGGGGTAAGATTTTATCGTAAGTCAATGTTTACATTTTAGAGTAAACGAATTTTATCGTAAGCGACACATAGTGGTATAGAAAAAAAGAGGGAAATAAGTCTGCAACTTCTAAATGGTTAGATTGGTTTGAATGAAATTTCACATGCGCAAAGAAGAAGTGTCCTCGAGTTTAAGTTCTGAACGTTGACCTCATTTGCGCACCAGGGACGCGACCAAGGGTCCTCAAAGTAGGACACCTCGGGTATATTACATTTTTAAAACGATCCTAATTTTTCGTTTGTGTTCCGATTTCAAAAAAATTACACACATAAAATCTTTTCATCTAGTGCTACAAAAGACCTAGTAGTAGCTATCAATTGTCTCTTATAGCTTAGGAGATATTCGCATTTGAATATTAAATTTTCAACATTTTTAATCTACTCCAGTTTTTTGATAACAGCGTATCCAAATATTTTCCGATATTTTCCTTCATTGGACTAACAACATACGTGTGTGTCGAATAAGAAAAGAACTGTTTAAAAATAATGACTAAGTCCAAACTTATATGCATTTGAATTTAAAAAAATTTTGAAAAGCCGATTTTTCGCTAATTTTTTGGGAAAAAATAACTTTTTTTCTTTTTAAGTTATCGCAAAAAATTTCAAAGAGAATGTATAAGGAATTTATATTTTCTGAAAGCTAAGTTTTCAAAAAATATTTTGAATGAAAAAAAAAATTGTATTACCGAGGGGACCAGATCCATTCAAAAAACACCTATTTTTTATGTAAAATTAAACTTTAGGCCAAAAATTCTCAAATCACATATTCGATATCAAAATATAATAACCGATTTTAGATGGCCCAATATGCTTTTAATTACTTTGTAAAGGATACCGATAACTCCGACCCTGGTATGGATATTATAGCCAAAACTAAAAATTTCCGTTTTAGGGATTTTTCAACACTTTTTTGGGAATTACGGGATTGCTGATAATAAATTTCAAAATTCGTTTTTAATTTTCCATTTTAAATAGAAAATTTTACATAACTGTGAAATTTCATTAAAAACTATTCATAAATAAATATTTTATTTCAATTCAAAAAATTTGTATCTATGCAAAAATTCAATAAAAAATATTTTTTGTCATATTTTTCAATAAAGTATTCCATGAATTTTTAGTTGTCAAAAGTTATAAATATTTATGAAAAATAGACAGATAGCTTGAACGAAATTATAATATATCGCATCATAAAATGTTTAATTCTATGTATAAATTTCAAAATAATAGAAAAAACATTCTCCTGTAAAATTTGTGTTTTGTCGCTTACGATAATTTGGCGCTAAGGGCTCGATATCAATGCAAACTGAACACATCTAGATACCTAATAGCTCACAAAGATCACTTTGTACCTTAAAATTTTCGTTTTTAACTATTTTTTGACGCTAAAACAAAGATTTGTTGCTTAAAAAAGTATGTTCAAGTGACTTGATGCAATTTTGAAAGTGGGCAATGTTTGTGGAGCTTCTGAAGAGTAAATATAAGCTTGTTATATAAGTTTTTGATATCGTTGGAAACCTTATGACTCGAAGATTGACATTTTAGTGAAATAAATTAATTTTGTTTTTTTTTCGGACGTCATTTGCCTTAAAAACTAAAAAGATTTTTAAATGGTGATTTTCCATCAAGAAAAATATAAACTTTGAAGTTATTTAAAATTTGAGCGGTTACAGACATCACAATAAAATTTAGAAGTAATATAGATCTAAATGTTCTTAAGTCAATTGCATTACTACTGTTGCCATTTTTTGTTTTAAAATACCAAAATTCCTAAAACGGGGAAAATGTGTTCCAAAAACTGAGTATTTTTTTAGAAAATAACCCATTTTGACGTTATTTACAGTATGATAGCAAAAGCGTTTTGTATGTATATAAACAACATATAGGGCTATAGAAATATGAAGAGTTTTTTTGGAATGGTGATTTGCGTTTTTAGAATTTTTTACTCAAACCTAAATTTTGTTTCCAAAATTGGCAAAGTTTGGATAGGGCTGTAAGGCACAATGTCCGCTTAAGTGAATCAAATTTTACTTTATACGTTTTTGTATTAAGTTCTCTTTCCATATCATAAAAAAATGTATATAGTCCAGAAAAAAATATGGGGCCTTTTTTGGGAAAAAACACACGCATACAAAGTTGAAATATATAAAAATATGCTTCAACTTTGGATGCGTTGAACTTTTTATAGGGACGAAATAATTGTTATCAGGTTTGTTTTATTTTCTTTAGAATTTTATCGCAAATATACTTCATATATAAAAACAAATTTCGACCTTCCGTAGGCCCGGTTAACCGAAAAACCGGTTTTTCTTCGAAATCTCGGTTTTTTGCGAACCGGTTAATTTAAAATGTTGATTTTCGGTAAACCGGTTTATCCGGTTTTTATCACTCGGTTAACCGGTTTTTAAAATTTGGGACTAAAATTGATAAATTTCATGTTTTGGTGCAATTTTTATATTCATTGAACACGCATTATTGGTCTAATTTGAAATCTAAACTGCTGATTTACAATACAAACCTATTTAGACTGATATTTTTAAGAATTGCAATAATTCTAAATAGTAGAAGACGATGAGTTTACTTAAAAACTTTTTCAGAATAAATTGCACTTAATGAAACTATTAAAAATTAAATTCCGCATAATTCAAGAAGTTAAGCTAAATCGTAATAATGATTCATTATAAACTTAGTGATGATTTTACCTAACGTTAACTTGAATTTGATGTGCATACCTTCTTTCAATGAATTTGACTTCATTAGTGCGTTTTGTTCTTAAAATTTTATTTTATTAATCATTTCGTTAGCTTAGTGTTCCTTTTAAGAAATAAACAGCTAAGAAGAAGTGCATTTGCATATTATAGGTTCTTTTTTGGACTTGCAACATTTTCTGTTTCATATCTGAAAGTCGAGATGATAATAAATTTTTAAAATTATCAAATATTTAATTAAAAAACGGATTTACATTTTTTGGTTGAAATTTAATGAATAAACAAAAAACTAAAACATATTTATACTCAATTCCATTACTGATAACTAAAAACTACAAATTTTAAAGCTGTATATACTTTATTGGTATTTTTATGTTTTCTACACATATATGACGGTTAACCGGTTTAACCGGTTTTTTCAATGTCGGTTAACCGAAAAACCGGTTTTCTAAAAAAGGCCAATTTTCGGTTAACCGACAAACCGGTTTTTTAAAAAGTCGGTTTTTTATAAACTCTACTACAGATATAAGCATATTTTTTGTAAACCTTCTCAAGGACTATATATATTTTAAATTTCAGCTCATTCGGATCATAAATGGCTTTTTGCGGTTTTTTTTTTTAATGTGTGACTTTAAGGGTCCACCCACTGATTCCCATTCCGAACACCTCAGGCGAGTAAATAATACAGCACAACATAGAAGTGTGGACTTGATCATACTATTTTAACCAAAAACTCTTTGTTTTAGCGTAAAAAAAATAGTAAAATCGAAAATTGTTAAGGTACAAAGTGCTTATGTGCTATTTATTGTGACTAGACACGTTCAGAATGCATTCATATGTTCACAAGAGTTATTCAACTTTACCGTAGCTACAACTTTGATAAATATTGGTAGTGAAAAATCACGAGTCTCTGGAAGTTATTCTAAAAAAAGTAAAAAAAAATATTTCTTCCTAAATTTTTTTAAAAAAAGTTCACGAAAAAGCTATTTTTTGAGAAAAAATGTTAACAAAATTTGTTTGGCGGACTATTAGCTATATTATTGCCATATAAAGTTAACCGTATCACCAAGTCTGAATTAGCTGTTGGGAAAAAACTGATGACACCATTTTTGAGGGAACACTGATTTTCAGAATCTTTGGGGGCCCATAAAAAAAATTGGTCACCAAAAGGGACAAACTGAGTATAACCGAATAGTTTCGCCATGCTACTGAGTGCAAAAAAACTTGTCTTGCCTGACAATACTAAAAGTGTCATAATGTCACTTTTGGAGTTTCGTTATGTCCATGGACATTATGTCAATGGACACTGTGACATGCCATCATTTGCTATTTATAGAACATTTGCTTTTTATAGAATTTTTTGATAATTTTCCTTTTATCAAAAATTTTCTGCATAGAAAATTTTAAAGACTTTTTATAATAAATTCTTACAGAAATCTATTTAATTTTTTTAAAAAATGTTTTCTTTATCAGGTTTCTGAATTGAAATATTTTTTTGTAGATTTTTTTTTTTAAATACTGAACTTTTGAATTATTAATTAACAATAACAAACGAATTTCCTTTAAAAGGTGTTATATAGAAAGTAGGGCTATTATTAACCAATCATGAAAATTTTTAATTCGGTTTTGGATCCCATAAAACTTATTTATGTTGAATTTTCGGTTAACCGAAAAACCAAAAGTAATTTTTTATAAACTACTATTTAAAGAAAATTTTGGATTTATTTTCTATTTATAGAAAATTTTTAAGAATTTTTCAATTGACTTTAAATGGGAGTCCCTACCTCCCATATAAAGCCAATTCCAGAATATGACTTGCGATGATTAAGCAGTCAGTAACGCAAATCTTTTATATATATACAGCTGCGGTCAAAATAATAGCACCAAGACATTCATATTGTTATATTAAAATATTACGTAAAAACTTTTAAATTTTTGTATTAATTTATGCTTAATTCAATAAACTTTCAAACATTAAAAATAATTTTGAAAATTAGAAGCAAATTTTAAAGAAAGAAAAACAACATATTATATAACTACCTACGAAATTCATCAGTCAAAGAAATAGCACCAAGATAGATTCGATATTGGATCCCATAAAACTTATTTATGTTGAATTTTAACGATATCCTGCTATTTTAAAGTCAGTCATGAGTGTTAAAGTCATAACGTATGCGGAATGAAATTGCAACAAAACAGAAAACGCTATATTTGTTTCCAACATTAAAACAAATAATTTATAAAACCTTTATAAAATAGCCTTTATAAAATTTTGTGAACTGACATGGATCCTATAAAACGTGTTTATGTCAAATTTCTTCGCTATACCGGAATTTTTGAGGCGGGTAGGGTAAATTATGGACCGATCCTCATACAATTTGGAAGAAAGATTGTGAGATCATAAACTCTTATCGAGATGGTCACTTAACTGGAGGCCAGATAAAAAAGTAAAGATCGATATTTATTACAACCAAGTAGAAATATCTACATCACGAGTTTGTAAAAATAGATTCCAAACTGTTTCATATATTTTTTGTAAAAGTATCTAACTTATCGACTTATGTACGTTTTAAAGAGAGTATCAAAAATGCATCATTTAAAAAATTTGTAAACAAAAATTATGTTGCAATCAATGCACATAACTAAAGAAATTGGTTGGTCTATTAATCGTTAAAATTCGATAAATACTATCAAAGTTACATACTTTTTTATCTTGTTACAAATTTTGAAAAATATAAACAACCAAAAAAATTGTTTTTTTTTTTGAAATTTGAAAAATTAATTAATAATTAATTTCTAACTTTCTAGTACCAAAAAGTTCTGCCATATACATACTATTTACTCATTCAATCGCGACCATTTAAATATGTTAAAATTCTTGTCAATTCTGCTTTTGTGAAAAGTACTTTTCATTATCCATTTACTCCTAAAAAGAACCAAATTTCGAAAAAGTACCAGACACCTGTCCACTTATTTTTTGAACAAACAACAATAAGAGTAACATTTTTGTCTTTATTAGTTTAGAAGATATGAGGTTATCGAATTTACCAGTTTTTACCATTTTTTGCCCCCTAAATATTCGAATTTCCAAAAATTCCTTAGTGGATCTACATCACCAAAAACACATCTATTGTAAAAAAATATCATGATTTTAGCTTCAGCCGTTTAGGCTGTGCGATGATTAATCAGTCAGTAACGCAAATCTTTTATATATATACAGCTGCGGTCAAAATAATAGCACCACGACATTCATATTGTTATATTAAAATATTACGTAAAAACTTTTAAATTAATTCAATAAACTTTCAAACATTAAAAATAATTTTGAAAATTAGAAGCAAAATTTAAAGAAACATATTATATAACTACCTACGAAATTCATCAGCCAAAGAAATAGCACCAAGATAGAAATCGATTAAAATAAACAAAAACAAAAATTAACCAGGACAACATTTAATTTAGTAACAATTATTATGGTTTGTAATGTTATTAACACGTTATTATTAAAAGTAAAATATTGCTGCCTTTTGTTTTCGTATTTTTTGGCAAAAAAAAAGACCGACCACCTCCTACCCATAAAGATTCTAAAAATTTTGTATCCAACTTGTATGCCAAATATATTTTTTCATTCCCCAAAATAAATTCTTAAATATTTTTCCTTTTCCATTTTTGTGACTCTTGGCCATCTAGTTTTAATAAAATTATGTTTGGGGATATCGCATCCTGTGCCACGACATTGACCTTTTAGCTTGAAACCCAAATTTATATCAATTTATCATTCCATAGATCATTCGTAGGGTCTTAATTTCTTTGATTTATATCTGAGTATGATTTTTTTTATTTTATCAAGCATTTGATCATATAATATTGAATTATTTATTCCACATATTCAATATATTCTTCGAATGTTATAGTATAAATTTTAGTTGAAATTGGATTCGGAGGACATTCTATAGAAGTCTGATATCAAACAATATAATTTGTTTAATTATTTGACCAAGAAGTTTTTTGGTACTTGAATGTTGAAAAATGGTAATGTGACTTTGGTAATTTTACCTCTAATAGAGGATGTTATATAGTTATTGATAAAAATTTTCTAGGATTTAAATAATTTAAATTTTGTTCTGCAACATTAGTCGCCACTTTTGATCACCGTGCAAAACATAAATGCCTGATTTTCGAAACGGTGGGCCAAGAGTGTTATGATTAAAAGCGATAAGCGGTTTCGCAACCTGAAATTTATACTTTTATTTCAACGCAATGTTTTTTAAAACCATTTCTAAATATCTATAAATAGTTTTTTTTCTGAATTAAGCTAATTGTATGTTCAGAAATCATAATTTTTGAAACTAGATCTCACATACACCACTTTTTTTGTTACTAAAAAAATTTGAAAACTAAAATTAATTTTTTTGTTTTAAATTTTATTCATTACGATATAAATTAATTCAAGTTATAATATTATTCGACAATTTCGTGCTACTATTTTGACTGCACAAAATCTGGGTATTTTTCAAAAATACCATATAATTGATTGAAAGGTTAATTTTTCTTAAAGAAAACTTTTCTCATAGAAGAAATAGAGATTAATTAACGATATACTATAAATATTTAATTGAAATTACTATGAAAATAAAAATATTTTCCATGTTGATTGCTTTAAGGTTCTGTGGTGCTATTATTTTGACCGGCAGTGTATATACTGATTGTTTAAAAATATAATTTTAAAGAAAACTTTTCTGAAATTTATAGAAAATGTTTAAATAGGATCATTTTATAAAGTTTCATACAAAAAAGTGAGATTTTGATGAAATTCGGTACACACATTTTTTGTATAAATGCGAAGCTTATAGAGTTTCAAAGTTCATATTTATAAGATTTTTTTTCAAAAAGCATTCAATTTGATTCGTATATTTTCTAACATATTTATCTGATTTAACTTTTAGTAAAACGATCTGTGTCATTTCCATACAAATTTAAAATTTTTTTCTTTGATGTATTTTTTTACGAAGAGCTAAAAAACTATTTTATTTTGTAATTCACCAATTATATTTATATAGTTATACATATATTTGTGCGAACCTAAGGCCAACTTCTACAAGTGTATTGTAAATATATTCCAGAATGAACCATTATTTTTGATCTATAATTAAATATTTAATAAAAGCACATAACTTATTTTGTTTCAAGCATTTTGGAGCAAAATATTATTAAATTTGAAATTTATATTACACATCCGTTAAAGTTGTACTTTATATGATCTAATACCATTATAATTTCTAAACAAATAATGACATTTTAACAGAAAAAATCGAAAATTTTCACATGACTATTTATGATGAAGCAACGACGATTAAAAAGTTTGAAATTTATATGAAACTATAAGCTAGATTTTGTGTAGGAATTATGAAAATGGAATGTACCTTTTTTGAGATATCCTTGGCTCAAAGACGTTTTTTGATATTATTTCCTTATGTTAAATTTATATTTAAAAAAAAAAATCTGACATTATTTAGAGACTAAAATGATAAAAATCGAATAAATGTATTAGAAAAAAAAATACATTTATGATACATATAACTATGATAAAGGTTTGAACCTTAAACCTCGAAAAAATCTAAACCGTAGCAAATTTTAAAATTTTAGAGAACTTTAAATTTCGTGTTTATACCTACAAAGAATATGTAAACCGACTTTCATCAATTTTTTTTGAAACGACGCAATATTTATTTATAAAAAATGTTTGGTAAATTCATAAAAAATTATTGATAAATTGTTTATTTATGAAAAAAAAATTATTTGTAGAAAATTGTTAATAAATTTTCTATTTATTTAATATTTTAGATAAATTTTCTTTTTATCTTTTTATATAAAATTTTTTCTATTTTCAATTTTTAAAGAAATCTATCAAAATAACATTTTTAGTACATTTTCTATTATGTTAAATTTCTTAAAAATGTAATTTTAATAAAAACATTTTAGAAATTTATAGAAAATTTTTAAATATCGTTTTATAAAAACATTTTGGTAAATTCATTGAAAATGTTTGAAAATTTGTATTTGTATATACAAATATTTATAAAAATTATGTACATATGTATGTATAATAGAAAATTTTTAAGAATTTTTCTATTAATGTTAAATCCTTAAAAAAATATTTAAAAAAATTTTCTATTTATACATACCTATATAATTTTTTAAAATTTGATAAATAAAAGATTTTTAATAAATTATTATAAAAGCTTTTAAATAAATTTGTTATTTACATACAGTGGTGGCCACCAATTTAAGACAAATACTTGAATTTTTTTTCATCAACTGAATTTTAAGTACGATTGAGCCAAAATAAAAGGACCTCTAAGGGTATGAAATTTATTATTGTTTCTAGTTTCTGAAAAATGTTTGGAAAAATCGGTAAAACATATATGGACAAAGATATGTGGAAATACGTTGACAAACCTCAGCGAACATCCGCTGTTAATAATATATGACCGAAACTAATGGAACTAAAAATACGAAATTTGGTCCGAATATTTTATAATAATAAAATTATAATGATATAAATGTGAGAAAATACGTTTATTTAAAAAGAATTTTTTTGGTCAAGTTGTAGAAAAATTTTATGTGTTCATGGTGAATATGTATGAATTGACACAGTCGAATAAAACACACTTGTGTGTTAAAACAGTCCTCATGCATACATATTTGTGGAAATATTTGAAAAAATAATTGACAATTACATGGAATTTAGCAAACAATTTTTGTCTTAAATTCCTGGCCACCACTGTATGTTAAATTCTTAATAAAATATGTATATTTAAAAATTTTCACTTACATTTTAAATATTAAAACACTACGGGAACCACTATTAAAAACTATAAAACACTTACAACTTTTCTTTGAGTATATATTTAATTTTTTTTTATTAAATAAAAATTTAATGGTAAATAGAAAAATTTCAATTTTGATTAAAAAAATTTAAAATTAATTAAACTTCTCTTTAAAATTTACATAAAATTGTTTACTTTCATCTACGGAAGTTCGCATACAATTAAAGTTAAACTTTTCTAAACAAACTTACCACCTTCTTTTTTGTATACATACATACATATTAATAACTGTAAACTAACGTCACAGAGTTTGTTGTACTATATAACAACATTAAGAAAAAATTGCCAAAAAGAAACCTACTCTCATCTTTCCGAGCGGGAAAAAGATGTAGTAAAGATGCCCTTTTAAAGGGCCTTGTTTTGCAGACAAACAAGTCAACCAGCCGCATTACAAAATCATTTCAATTTTACACAGTATGTGATTGGCACCCAGTGCCTTGCTACTCGATACTAAAAGGTTTAATGAAGGCATAGTGGAATGAACATTTAAAATATGCCGTTTAAAATAAGTAAATGTGTCTTTTAGAAGGCCCACAAGGTGAATCCCTGCATTAAACGCTATCCATCCAAACAAAAACAGCAGACAATAGTTCATATATTTGTTATAGTTCTGCCATAACATTACTACACACATTGGAACTGCACAAAGTGTGTTGCACTTGGCTTTGTTGCCACATTTATCTCTTTTATAAAAACTACAGCAGAGAGTATTTTGTTTACTCTTGCTCAAAAGTGATAGGCAATTTCAGTAATCGACATAGAATTAAAAACCATTAACCCTTTAATCACGGCTGTTAAGCACATCTTTTAGTCCTTACATCGGCAAAGAGCCACCTTAAGAGCTCTCTGGTTTTATTTTCTTTCACACGTACGTAATTGGGAAAAAAAATTAAAAGAAATCATTCTTACAAACCTTTGTATCAGTGCACTGAATGCCAGAGAGCGCTACTCAAAAAACGCAAAGTGGTGTTAGTGTGCAAAGGCAATTTTACTTTTTTTTAGTCCATATAAAATTGTTTGGAATTTGTTATACGATTACACTGCAAAATCAAACGGATAGTATTATTGTTGACCACCCTCTTCCCAACCACCCAATATTAGTCATGAACTTTTTACAAACTGATTTGAAAACATAAAATTCGTAATATCCTCACAATTAGAGTAATGTATCGAAAGGGTTAAGAAAAAAAATTGTCAAAAAAAACCTTACTCTCGCTAAAAGTATGATGCACCTGTATTAGTGCCTTATAAAAACAAGTATTCGTTTTACTCTATTAAGAGTATTTACAATACTCTTAAAACAAATCCTTTTAGCAAATTATATTGAAGAGACAAATGGAATAGAAAAAAAAAGAAGTTTTGTGGTATTTTGTTATTATTATTATTGAGAGATTTTGCCACTACGCAATGTTTGACCGTTGAATATACATATGTATATATGTAAGTGCGCATGCATAACAATGTTACGTGGCAATTTGTTCTCATTGTTTTTGCAAAAAAATAATTTGTATTAATAAAGTGACGACAGTTTTACAACAACCACAGGTAAATGTTAACTGTTGTTTTGGTAACTTTTACCAAAGACTGTATATTATACAGTGTACAGTGTATAAATATATAAAGATGTTGCACTGCCATACATTGTACTGCCAGTGCCAAATTTGTCGATGGCAGTACGGCTACTGCAGTGTTGCCACCAAGGAATTTATAAACTACACTTGGTCGGCTCCTAAATTACACATCTACAGAAAAATTACACATGTATTTTTTTATTTTTATTTAAACATAAAAAACAATAAAAAATAAAATAAATTATACATTTCTATATGAGTGTTTACATAAATAATTCATATTTATAAACAAAAACAAATAAATAAAAATAGTAAACATAAATTCATGTAATTTAAACTATAAATTTGAGATCAAAATTTCCATTTTTTTTTGCACATTTCCTGACTAGGTTCATAGTTTTCATTACCATTTCTCCGAATTCCTTCATTTGTAAAAAAAATTGATGCTAAAGTTTCAGAAGACATCTTATTTCTCAAATCTGTTTTGCAATTTTTTAAATTACTGAATATCCTTTCGGCAGAAGCATTTGAGAATGGTAAAATTAAAATAAAATTAATGACTTTTTGTAAATTCGGAAACAAACTATCTCCCAAGGAATTTTTTAATTTAAAAACTTTAAGCCAGTACGCTTCTGGTTCTAAACTTCCATTAAGTTCAAATTTGACGATGTCTAATAGAGCATTCTGTCGCCACTCATTGTCGAGTTGTTGCAAATCTATATCGAATAACGGAAATCTTTTTGTAAATAGGGTTAGCGATTTTGGTTCAAAATTTTGAGCATTTTTGGGATTTACAATATCTACAATAGAGTAAATTGGATCACTAAAGTCAAATCTTGACTTTATTTGATGAATTGCCTCTATGTAAAACTCCCTACAATTTTGAAGAATTATTGTTTTTTCTGTAGTAGAAATTTGAGATAATGATTCATATGCAGCAACTCCAATATAAATATCATTTAAACTTGAAAATAGGTTTTCATCTGATTCATTGATTTGCCATATACATTTTGACTTCAAAACGTCCATCTTTATATAATTTGAATAATATGTTTGCAATATATTTATAACTTCGTTCTTCATTTTGTATAAAATTGGTTTTTCTGATTGAAAAAGGACATTAAATGAAACTAAAATACCTAAAGCATATGACAAAAATTCAAAATAAATTTTAGTTTTTGGGTCGTCTAATGAATGAAGCATAGTTTCGGTTACTTTTGATGGATCTTCAAAAACTTCGAGTCTTAAGAAACTTCTTAAAGGCTCAAACTGTTCCAAAACTCGTTTAACACAACAATGTATTGAAAGCCACCTGGTAATTGCTGGTGATAATATTTTATGTACTCCAGTTTGGAAGTACTCTTGAAACTCTTCTAGTTTTTTTTGCCGAATATAACTTCTATTAAAATATGAACCCAAGTTGCGCAGCAAATCTTCCAAATATGTTGGTAGTTTTAGGCAGGCCTTCGAAGCTACTAAGTGGATTAAATGGCAAGAGCATTTTATTACTGCTATATCCGGCTTCTCATTTTTTAAAAATTTGGCCACAGAATTGTACTGACCAAACATAACATTGGGTGTATCGGAAGCAAATCCTACTAAATTTTGAAATGGAATACCTTTTTCAGTTATTGTACTCTTTAGAAGATTAAAAATATCTTTTGCGGTGGAGGATTCACATTCCTTAAAATCAAAAAAGGAATATTGAATACTGGATGTATCATCATTATAAAAAATTACAGTAAAGGCAATTTGTTTTGTTGTGCTTATATCAGTTGTTTCATCTATTATAATTGAAAAAACTGTATTTTTTAATTTCGTATACAGCTCTTGAGAAAAATCCGGGCCTAAAACATTTTTCATTAAGGCCGTTGCTTTTGTTCTATGGAGGCTAACTTGTTTTAATATATCGGAGTCTTGAAAAGATGATTTTAGTATTGGAACAAGGTCATCTACCAACCTAAATGCCAAATTGTTTGTGGCTAATAAGCCAACTATTTTTAATTCTGCTCTTTTAACGGCTTCTTTGTTTGAATTTGAGCTATTTAAAGCAATGGTAATATTTGGAGTTGATTTAATGGCGGCAGCAGCAGCTTTGTGAAAATTTGTGTTTAAATGCCTTGATAAAACTGGCTTATGGCACATTAATCTTTTGTTACACAGCTTACAAAATGCTGCGTCATTTTCACCATCTTTTATCCTTACCAGCCAGCCTTTAAATTCGGTTTTATGTAGCCAATCAGATTGAAATCTAAAGCTATTTCTTCCCGTCATTCCTAAAATAAATTATTATTTAATTTGATATAAAAAACACCATAATTTTTACATACTTCAAACAAGAAATCATTAGAAATCAGTTTGAGCAAAAATTTTTATATACAGGCTAAATTTTGCGACGCAATGTGCTTTACTATTTTCTACAAATTGTTTGTAGATCACATTTTTTGTTGATAAACAAGCACCGACTTCTTATTTTAACAAGTGCGCAAAATATTGCACATGTTAGAAAAGGACTGATATAAATATGTATGCCCTTTTGGTATAAGTGCTGTAAAGTGAAAATAAATTACCTGCATATGTGTGTATCGTTTTTTTATATAAATAATCACAAATTTATTATTCTAACAAGTGTGCAAAATATTGTATATGTAAGAAAAGGTCAGATATGTGTGTACACACTTTTCGTGTAAGTGTTGTAAAGTGAAAAAAATTACAAACAAAACCAGTGTTTAAAAGGAAATATTTAAGTCTCCAAAAATAAGTTGCAATGAAATTACACATAAATTACACATGAAACTAATTACACATGAGCTACACATGCAAACAAAAATTACACACAATATGTGTAATTACACATGAAGTGGCAACACTGGGCTACTGCCACTTATTGTACTCAGAGAACTTATTATACTCAGAGAACGTATTATTCTCATCTCTCAGCAATTCATTCTTATATACGTGTGTGCATGTATGTATACAGATTTATATTGCCGAATCAAAAACAAACAAACTAAAAGAAATCTTGTTTTCACAAAATTTGTGTGCAAATAACCTGTGGAAAAGAAAATATTACCGTTTGTGTTATTGTAGGGTAAGAATACGTGGTTTATTGTTGTAGAAATGAAACTATATTGATTCGCACCGAAGTAAAAAACCTTTATCATATACATTTTTTTTTACATATTTAGAGAGAAATAAAACTAGCAAATTGAAAATGATCACTTAATTATTACATACATTAATTAAATACCATAATTAAATGTAATAAAATTTACTCTGCATTCTAACGAGCCATTTTAACCAAGATCCTATAGAAAACTTGTTTTCATATATACGTTCATAGGTATATATTTATAGTCTTTGCTTTTACGTTGTTTGATAGTTTTTTCTTACCGAAGAGAGAATGTGAAAACCAACTGGCATAGGGCTGCCGGATTTGATAAATATTATTTTTAAATGGGAATTATTTCCACAGTTTATGTAATTAGATAACTTTTCTTAAATGTATTCAAATTAGAAATTTTTAGAAAATTACATTTCAAAACTTTCCAAATGGGTTTTAGATATTTTTATATGTTAAATTCATTGTAAATAGGTATGTATGATTAAATATGAGAACCATTCCTAAAAATTAACATTTTATAATGGCAGAATCAACCAGGTACAATTATTAGGGAGAGTTGTCAATATTTATCTCTACAACGTCAAACTCTGGTGCACGTTTTTAGAAATTTTTTGCGTTAAACTTTAATTTTTCACATTTTTATTTAGTAAAATTAGTTTTTTTTTATTTAGTAAAATTAGTTTTTTTTTTCAGATATAAACTTTTAAAATGGGTTTTTTCAACAAAACTGGAATTAATTTTTTTTTTTTTAAACATTTTATTTTGATAGGTATTTTTATACCCTTCACCTTCGTGAGAAGGGTATATATAAGTTTGTCATTCCGTTTGTAATTTCTACATTTTTCATTTCCGACCCTATAAAGTATATATATTCTGGATCCTTATAGATAGCGGAGTCGATTAAGCCATGTCCGTCTGTCTGTCTGTCTGTCTGTCCGTCTGTCTGTCTGTCTGTCTGTTGAAATCAGTTTTCTGAAGACCCCAGATATCTTCGGGATCCAAATCTTCAATAATTCTGTCAGACATGCTTTCGAGAATTTTGCTATTTAAAATCAGCAAAATCGGTCCACAAATTGCTGAGATATGAGGAAAAAACCAAGACAACCTCTATTTTTGACCTATTTTTTACATATATCTGGATTACTAAGACATTAATAGACAATATGGATATCTAATGATAGATATTTCAAAGACATTTGCAACGACGTATATAAGACCATAGTAAGTTGGACCTACAATGGGTCAAAATCGGGAAAAAAATTTTGAACCCGAATTTTTTTAAAAAAAAAAAAAAAATTTAAAAACAAAAAAAAAATTTTAAAAATTTAAAAAAAAAAATTTTAAAATTTAAAAAAAAAAATTTTTTAAAATTTAAAAAAAAATTTTTTTAAAATTTTAAAAAAAATTTTTTTTTTTAAATTTAAAAAAAAAAATTTTATTAAAATTTAAAAAAAATAATTTTTTTAAATTTAAAAAAAAAAAATTTAAAATAACAATCGAAAAAATTTTTTTTCCAAAAAATTCAAAAAACAACTGGAAAAAAAATGTAATTTTGTTTACCTAAAAATATTTAAAATTTTCAAGTATAATTTGGTGAAGGGTATATAAGATTCGGCACAGCCGAATATAGCACTCTTACTTGTTTTAATTTTCTTTTGTTTGACATTTAAGGGAAATTATAATTGAGAACATACTTTCTAATAATTGTACCTGGGTGACATTTTATAAAAAAATGTGTTGGAAAAAAAAACTTGAACACATACATACTATTATGTAGTTATTATAAAGACACTAGGTATATAGATATCAGAGATGTGCATGAATGCCATTCAAATGACATACATACATATTTATTATTTTGCAAAAGTGAATACTGAGTTATCACTATACATAAATTAAACGAATACTGTCATTGCATAATTCACCACAGCAAGTGTTTTGTTACAAAATGCATGTAATTGCTTGTATATTCTGTAAACTCTTACCATTCATAAAGGCAGCGAATCAATATGAGTGTTTTGAATATACGCAGAGTTTTTTGAGTAAATCTATACTATCCTATATGAGTATGTTTGAATTAATTTAAGACTATATTTGTTATTATTTCGCAGTTCATTGTGTCAAAATAAGACGAAATTTTGTTCTTGAAACACGCGCGAAAATTTATTTAAAACAAATTAATGCACTGATTTTGTCGTATGCATTCAACTTATCATCGAGCTTTTATGCATCATTTGAATACTTTGTATACAAATCAAAACACAGTAATCATTTTTGAGTTGTTATTGTTAACGGCATTTAAAAAAAAAATGATTGTGTAAATGGCAATCAATTGTTTTTGTCTTCTCGAGACAAACACATTGATATATCATACTTTAAGGTCCATTGACCTTAAGTTTCCGATTCTAGTATTTATCCACTAGATATCTGTTCCTACTACTCTAACATACCACCGTAATTTCAGAAAATTAAAGCTCGGAAGAAATCATTAAACCTTTACTAACCTTTAAGCCTCGAGACAAAAATATTAATGTATCATACTTAAATATCCGATTATAAATGCCAAAGATATAACGAAAAATGTAAAAAGGCGACCCCTACATTCGGCAAAAAAAAAATGTTCGTAACTGCCTTGCTGAAATACATCATATTAGGGGATGTACGGCGAACTTTTTTTTTTTTGCTTGTAAGGTGGTACGCTCTAATGTACATACTTCGAGTACTTTTGAATTCTTACCGAAAAAGTACAATAATAGATATAATCTTATATACATATATACAGCTATGGACATATAAATGGCACATTTTACCAAAAGTTCTTTCTTATGCTACTATATCGTAAATACTATTAACAAACAAAAAATGTTTGGTTTTTTGCAAAGTTTTATTACTTATCTTTAAAATGAATATAAACAAAAATTTAAATTCATTATTTTAAAAAAATTTCTTTATTAAGAAAAAAAACACCACTGAAATCAGCTGGACACATAAATGGCACAATTTTTAAAAAAGAGAAAAAAATCATTTTAATATTTCATTTGTTGGTTTTTTGGTATGTACAAATATTTTACTATTAATATTAGTGATGTAGCCTTTGTTTTTGATAACAGCTTCGCACCTGCGACCCATATTTTCCACTAGTTTTTGGCATTTTGTTTTGGGTATGGCATACGAATCTTTCTGAGCTGCCAACCACAGATCGTCCATATTTTTATAATTTTATTGTTGCTGTATCAACCTTGACTTCGTTCCAAAGGTCCTCTATAGGATTTAAGTCAGGGCACTGGGCTTGCCAATCCAAAACTTCGATCTTCTCTGCACAAAACCACATCTTTTACTACTTTAGACGAGTGTTTGGGGTCAATATCTTGCATTAACTGGCATGGAATCGAAGGCATATGGCTCCATATGGTTTATTATAATATCTAAGTACTGAAACTTATCCATTTTGTCATTGATTTTTATAAGGGGACCTACGCCATGCCAAGAAAATGCACCCTAAACCATAATGCTATCACCACCGCGTTTCTCCATCTTCTGAATGAACCGAGGATTGTACACTTGTCCTTAAGGACGATGAACAAAGGTTCTGCCATCTGTTCCTATCCTATTAATTTTTGTTTCGTCACTCCATAACACGTTTTTCCAAAAAATAATGGGCTTTTCTCTATGGGTTCTGGCGAAGACTAATTGTTTTGAAATATTTTTGGTTTGGGGTGTTTTTTTTTTGGCATGGCGTAGGTCCCCTTATAAAAATCAATGGCTAAATGGATAAGTTTCAGTACTTAGATATTATAATAAACCATATGGAGCCATATGCCTTCGATTCCATGCCAATTAATGCAAGATATTGACCCCAAACACTCGTCTAAAGAAGTAAAAGATGTAGTTTTGTGCAGAGAAGATCGAAGTTTTGGATTGGCAAGCCCAGTGCCCTGACTTAAATCCTATAGAGGACCTTTGGAACGAAGTCAAGGTTGATACAGCAACAATAAAATTATAAAAATATGGACGATCTGTGGTCGGCAGCTCAGAAAGATTCGTATGCCATACCCAAAACAAAATGCCAAAAACTAGTGGAAAATATGGGTCGCAGGTGCGAAGCTGTTATCAAAAACAAAGGCTACATCACTAATATTAATAGTAAAATATTTGTACATACCAAAAAACCAACAAATGAAATATTAAAATGATTTTTTTCTCTTTTTTAAAAATTGTGCCATTTATGTGTCCAGCTGATTTCAGTGGTGTTTTTTTTCTTAATAAAGAAATTTTTTTAAAATAATGAATTTAAATTTTTGTTTATATTCATTTTAAAGATAAGTAATAAAACTTTGCAAAAAACCAAAAATTTTTTGTTTGTTAATAGTATTTACGATATAGTAGTATAAGAAAGAACTTTTGGTAAAATGTGCCATTTATATGTCCATAGCTGTATATGTATATAAATAGGCCACACGTTTTTTTGTGGTACACTTTTAAGTACGTTATTGTCCACCAATATTGATGAAACATATATGGTTTAAAAGGTATTTTTCTCTAGATGTGCACAAAAAAAAGTTCTTTCCATAAAAGTGTTAAAAAGCGTTTTAAATTTGCATGAAAAACAACAACAACATGTTTATGCACATCTAAATACACGTGTATTTGTACACAAACGTGAAAAATATTTTTGCGTATACTCAAAGTAACTGTATAATTTCGTTATTAGTGGTCGAATTTTGACCTCCAGGCGATCCTAGTACATACATATTTAAAACATCGATACGACAATACTGACCTTTACAAAAAGAAACAACAAAAAGCTAAGCAAAAACAGTTTGTATACAATAGAAACAAAATACAACAATTTTTAACATAAGCATTCTATTGTTGTTGTCATAATTTATTTTGCTATGAAAATTTAAATCTGCATTTTGACCATATTTTGGGTTAAATTTCGAACATATTATTATTTTCATAAACAATATGTAAACCATAATAATATATAGCCTCAGAAATACCCTATTTTAGTATGTATATATGTATGTATATTGCCCACTTTCAGCGTATAGCATCCTAATTATATCAAGAAAACTTTTAAAAATTTTACATTTAATTGCTGACGAACAGATTATATTGTAGGAGTTACAAACGAAATGAGAATCCTATATATACTCTTCTCACGAAGGTGAAGGGTATAAAAATTGTAGAAGTTACAAACGAAACAAAACACCAAAAAGCAAAGCAATAAAACCAACATACATCCAAACAAACGTTTTGTTGTATAAATAAAAAACAACAACAACGCCAAACGAAACAAAAAACCAAAAGAAAAAACAAAATACGCAAAGCATGCACATTCAAACATACGATTTGTTGATTTTTTGTCAAAAAAACCAACACACAACCAAACAAAAGTTTAGTTGTATAAAAAACAACAACAACGCCAAAAGAAACAAAACACAAAAAAAAAACAAAATACGCAAAACTTGCATATCCAAACATACGTTTTGTTGTTTTTTTTTGTCAAAAAAACCAACACACAACCAAACGAACGGTTAGTTGTATAAAAAACAACAACAACGCCAAAAGAAACAAAACACAAAAAAAAAACAAAATACGTAAATCTTGCACATCCAACCATACGTTTTGTTGTTTTTTTGTCAAAGCATGCAATACATTGTGTTTTTTGATGAAATTTTCAGAGGTTGTCTCGGATTTTTGCTCATATCTCCGTTATTTATGGACGGATTTTGCTGATTTTAAATAGCAAAATTCTCGAAAGTATGTCTGACAGAATTGTTGAAGATTTGGATCCCGGAGATATCTGGGGCCTTCAGAAAATTGATTTCAACAGACAGACAGACGGACAGACAGACAGACAGACAGACAGACAGACGGACATGGCTTAATCGACTCCGCTATCTATAAGCATCCAGAATATATATACTTTATAGGGTCGGAAATGAAAAATGTAGAAATTACAAACGGAATGACAAACTTATATATACCCTTCTCACGAAGGTGAAGGGTATAAAAAAGGGACCATTTAACAAGTAAGAGTGCTATATTCGGCTATGCCGAATCTTATATACCCTTCACCTTTGTTGTGGATGCATAATTATTTTTTATAATAACTAAATATTTGATATACATATATATATATATATATCATCATAATATTAATAGGCAAGACGTTTTCTTTAGACCCCATTTAAGCTCACATTATACATTCAATTTGGGCAAAAAATATATCATTTTAAAGGGATTGAAATCGGTTCAGTTTTTTAGGAGTAATAAGCGTTTAAAGATGTTACTAACACATATGCAAAAACGTGTACATGTGAACCTTAAGCTAAAAAGTATACAAAGCAATGAGTGTTTGTCCAATTTGTTGTTGTAAATAAATGCGGAGTTTAGTTGAATATAGACGGAATTGAATTAGAGGGCGTAGCACCTCCCATACAGAGTAAATATTGATTTCGAATATCTGGGGAACAAAAATAGTCGGAAAAGGAGGTAAATCACCTCCCATACAAAGTAATAATTGCAAGGTTCTTCAAACTTTATCCGCATAGCTCTCTTACCACATAGATTGGATTGAATTAGTGGTCGTGGCACAAAGTAAATAATTAATTTTGAATATCTGGAGAACTATAATTCTAAAGGTATTTAAACGCTGTATCAATCAATTTATTACCATTCTACGGAGGTTAGCTAAAAACGAATTTATTCCTGATCCATGTTTGAAGTTTAGCTAAGCATGATCGGCTTAGTAGGAATGAACCCTCCCATATAAAGGAAAGTTAAAGTAAAGCTTGATATTTACATAAAAGGTTTAAAATGGGTGGGATCAGAGCAGTGTAGTGATATCTCCCATACCAAATTAGTTAGATATTCTCGAATATCAAGTGAAGTGTAATTGAGATTCTCAATATTTTGTATTTGTTATTTTCGTACAATTGTACGTAGTTATGTTTTCTGAAACATTTTTTGTTCGGAAAAATTTTTTTTTATATGTAGTTTGACGTTCTATTTTTGAGAGAGACTTCAATTGTTTCGAACAAAAAATGTTTCAAAAACTCATGGGTGAATTCAGGTTAAGTGTTACCAAAAGTTCATATTTATACATAAACAAAAGAATTAACTTATTTTGGTGTAAAATAACAACGAAATGGCAACACTGAAATCATTTGATTTATTTAATTAATGAAAAATGATAATTTGTTTTAAATATTTGTCAATTGTTTGCATTTTTACACATGGCAGACACTAGTATGCTATTGTTCGATTTCGCTATTAATTTTACATATTAATAGACTTTGAAATTATCTGTTTTGATCTTCTTTTTTGGTATTTTCAAGGCTTGACAAGGTAAACTTACAACTTTGCGAAATCTGTGTTCACAACTACAATAGTTGTATCATACAACGTAAAACATGCAACTACGTTGTGAATTGGACAAATATGTCTGGTTCGAACGGTCCCGCCTCACACTTACCCGCCCTTACCCGACCGAGAAGGGCTCGTCCCCATATCGTAGGGACACGTACACACTACAATCCGGACTGTAGTGGAGTTTTATTAATTAAATTAGTTTTAAGAAAGAACTAATTTAATTAAAGAAAATAATAAAAATTCATTTAACACTACATATGTACTTTAAAAAACTACTGCATGCACTACAGGTAACTACAAAAAACAAATAGCAATGATTTCATCACATGCATGGATATTCTTCTTTAAGATTCCCATTCATTGCTTTTATGTGATTTCAATCTTGTTTTCAAAAGTGATTGTGATTGATTGGTTCATGCATTAAATATTAAAATTAATAAATAAATAAATAAAATAAAATCACTTAACAATCACATTATAGTCACTTTTGTTTTACATCACTATTTAACATGCGAAGTGATGATAATGTAATTCTGCTTTATTTTTTTCATGCTAAAGCAGTAGAAGCAAAGATTGATCATTGGTTTCTTTAAAAAATTTTCGGAAAAGTGATTTTTATATACAACACTATTTAACATGCATTTAATGTGATGAAAATATAATTCTATTATAAGTCCTTTATTATTTATATAATGGCATAAAAGTCCATTATTATATGCTAGTTTATATTATATTAGCGATGTTTTCATAGAAAATATCACACTGGTTCCTCTAAAGAGCGTCAACTCAAAATTTTAAAATGTTCAGTAGAAGCAAAAAACTATTTTTTTCCAATACATTACAATGAAACAACTGTACGGATGCAACTGTATTTTTTGGCGAAAGAGTAGAGAAAATGATAGCAGATTTTTACAGTGGGTAGATATTACCACTGTACATCGATTTCTTGCAAAAAGTGAGATTTAGAGTTGACGCTCTTTAGAGGAACTAGTGCGATATGATTATAAATTTTATTGAATGTATATGCATATGTATGATATTATTTAATAGCTTTTCATATTTTCTTTTTAAATTATTTGATTCCTAGCAATATTCCATCATGGTAACTGTGAATTGTTGGATATATCATTACTTTACTGTTATCTTCATCAGCATTTGGTTCCATGTTTAGTGGTTGGAGTAGCTTTGTCTATAAGGGAATAAAATCGTTCATCGTTGAAGAACTTTTCGGTATTACTTTCTTCAGTTTTGCGACATATGTTAAAATCTCCAATTACATATACATTATTATTTATATTCCCAGAACTGTCTCGTAATTTGTCTATTGCATGTCGCAATACTGATATTAATTCCGATTGGGGAAATGCGGGAGTCTTGTAAATTACAATAAAATAAATCTCTTTAAATTTGAAGGCTATATATTGAAGAAATTTGCCATTGATGCAACATTCTTCCTGGAATAAATGTTCTGCTTCGTTTATGTTGTTATCATTGATGTATACAATTATTTCTTTTCTATTTCGACGTCTTTCTCCTATATCAGTTCTATTGAAACAATCGATTCGGCTTATTATATTGAAGTTTGGTATTATAAATTCTTCTTCAGGATAGCTCCAAGTTTCAACGATACATATTATATCAGTATGCGTAATTGTCATATCTACTGATATATCTTGAAGGTGTGCTTGTAGGCTCTGTATGTTTTGGTAGTACATCGGTACTTTCAGTTCATTATATCCCATGAATTCGAATTTTTGCCCGTAAAGCTTTTTCTGAGCGCAGACGATCCAATTCCACTTTAACTGGATCTGATGTTTTGAGTCATGTCATATTTTCTTTTTAAATTATTTGATTCCTAGCAATATTCCATCATGGTAACTGTGAATTGTTGGATATATCATTACTTTACTGTTATCTTCATCAGCATTTGAAAATAACCAGTCAATATTGGTTCCATGCTTAGTGGTTGGAGTAGCTTTGTCTATAAGGGAATAAAATCTTTCATCGTTGAAGAACTTTTCGGTATTACTTTCTTCAGTTTTGCGACATATGTTAAAATCTCCAATTACATATACATTATTATTTATATTCCCAGAACTGTCTCGTAATTTGTCTATTGCATGTCGTAATACTGATATTAATTCCGATTGAGGAAAGGCGGGAGTCTTGTAAATTACAATAAAATAAATCTCTTTAAATTTGAAGGCTATATATTGAAGAAATTTGCCATTGATGCAACATTCTTCCTGGAATAAATGTTCTGCTTCGTTTATGTTGTTATCATTGATGTATACAATTATTCCTTTTCTATTTCGACGTCTTTCCCCTATATCAGTTCTATTGAAACAATCGATTCGGCTTATTATATTAAAGTTTGGCATTATAAATTCTTCTTCAGGATAGCTCCAAGTTTCAACGAGACATATTATATCAGTATGCGTAATTGTCATATCTACTGATATATCTTGAAGGTGTGCTTGTAGGCTCTGTATGTTTTGGTAGTACATCGTTACTTTCAGTTCATTATATCCCATGAATTCGAATTTTGTCCGTAAAGCTTTTTCTGAGCGCAGACGATCCAATTCCACTTTAACTGGATCTGAAGTTTTGAGTCGGCCAGGAGGATTAAAACTGCCAATAATAAAAAGGCCGGATGCAGTTGTAGCTCTACTACAAGCTACATAAAGAGCAGATCTACTCATTCCCTTTCGAGTATGAACTATAACTTTCGAGTACGTCGCTCCTTGGCTTTTGTGTATAGTTATACCTTCAGCTAGTACCAATGGGAACTGAGTTCTTTCAATTGTAATATTTTCATTACTCTTGTATTGAAAAGTTCTCACACATTTTTCGACTGGTGTCCAAGATAGCTCATGAGGATGTATTTTTTGTCGACGGGCTTCAATGCCTACATTTTCATCAGAGAACATAATCCAAAGTATTGTCGGATTTCCAGTCTGACTATTTAATTCTATGTCCATTAAAACTCCAGCAGCTCCATTTACAAGTCCATCACTTGTATTTATATTTACAGTCATCATGTATTTAGCAGTTGTTTTTAATTTTAACTGCCCGGGAAGTCCTTGTGTTTCGGAAGTTTTCATCTTTAACACCATATTAAGAATTCGATTTCGATTTGATGTTGCTAAAATATCGGACTTAATAACATCAAAAGACTTTGATGTGAATTCATTTGTCGAAATTTGTCCTAACCGTAATAAGTTGTATTGGTCAGCTTCAGCATTTGACCAAAACAAATGTATTGCTTCCGATGGGATAATTGAAGTATTCTCTACAACTCGTGACTTTATAAGTTCAATTTGCGTTGTATCCATTTCTCCAACAGCCATTGAGTTTAGCGCCTGTGCAAAACTGAGATCATCCCGTTGTCTCATTATTTCTGTTAATTCGTAAAACTTGAAGAGATTCCATAGGCCTTCTCCGGCTAAAACACCATATGGATTTGATGGATTTGTACTAAAAACCCATCTGTCACCAACAGGAGGTAATTGTTTTAGGTCTCCAAATACTAATATCGATATTCCTCCGAAAGCGGCTGTACTTTTGAAGATTTGTTTTAATCTGGCATCCAAATATCCTAACATTTTGGCGCCTACCATTGAAATTTCGTCAATTATTATAATCTTCAAGTCCATGAACTTCGCTATTAATGAATTCACAACATTGTTGCTGAGAGGGCGAATTTCTCCGGAAAACTGATTAATTGGCAATGAGAACATGGCGTGTAATGTAGCTCCTCCTATGCCAAATGCAGCTTTTCCAGTTGGAGCACACAGTAAAACTTTAACTAAATCCGGATTAGATCCTGGAACAGAGTTGAACCGTTCTGTTACTGACTGATATATAGATTTAATCAGTCTACTTTTTCCAACGCCTGCACCTCCACTTATAAATTCGTGGAATTTAACATCGTCTAAAACATTTCGCAATAAATGATGTAAATACTCCCGTTGCTTTACATTCAACATTCTGACAGACGTTATTAATTCATCTTTACTTATTAAAGCAGGTAATCTGATTATTCGAATACCATCTGGATTTTCATCATCATTATCTTGATTTCCATCTGCAATATTTAATATATTTATATTTTCGTCTACTACAGGAATTGCTAATGCTCTAAACTCATCATCAATATTAATATTCTCTTCCTGTTCCTGTATATTATCAGCTTCTTCTTGAATTCGTTGAAGAATTTCATCTAGTTCTCCTTCTTTTAGACTTTCGAATAATACTCGATTATTTTCAATTATATTTTTGTGGGTAATGCATGTCTGCTCATTATTATTACTTAATATTTCTTCCTGTTCATTACGCCATGGCAAATAAAGCATAACAAGATTTCGAAAATATTCATCTCTTGCTACTTCAATACTAAATTTTGGAAATCTAATAATGCTGGCATTTCTTCTCTTATATATATACCCAGAATTGTTTTTTAATGGAAGTGGGGCTCCTACTTCAGTAATATCGATGTCATTTTCTTGGTAGTCATCTTCATCTTCTTGAAAACGTGCACTTCTTCGAAGTTTCTTTGAAAATGAGTAATAAGCTGCAAAGAACGCTAAGCAAACATCATTTAATATATCCGGTCGTTGAATGTAATGATCCAAGATATTGCTTTGAAATACATTTGTTGAATCATCAGGTAATTCCGCAAGTTCGGATCTAGGTCTCAAAATTCGGACCCTTTTTTCTGGTGCCATAGTATTTATAAACACTTCAGCACTACTGCATTGCGACAGATGCATTCCTAGGATATTGTATGCAGCTTCTTGTCCGGAAACTTCCGAGGCAGATATAAATTTGTTTCCGATATGCTGAAGTCTTTGTTTGATGCTAAAATTTCCAGTCTGTATTTCATTCATTGCCTCTTGTAATAGTCTTGAAACTCCTCTGTTTGATTTATTTATGTAATTTACAATGTACGACACACATGCATATGCATCCAGTACAAATTGAATGTCCATATTTGCTCTTTGCATGGATAATATTTTAGGGTTAAACGCATTAATGCATCTATCGTTAAAAGACCTTTTTAAAAACACTCTTGGCTTTTTTAATGAAGATCTTAATGCAAAAATATATTCCTCATATGTTAAGTTAACCCTTTCGTCTGCCAAGAAACTTTCGAAAGATTCAAATCGATTTGCTTCATCATCTGATAAATTTCCATTCAAAATGTTATGAATTTTTTCATAGTTTTTTTTATGATTTTCCAAATTATTATTGTCTATGTCATCTGGAAGTGGGAGGAGAATTTCCGTATTTGGCAGAGGTGGATACGGGATATGAAATCTACATATCTTTTGTCCACGTATTTCTCTTTGACACGTTCTGTTGTGATTATGTTTTTGATATGAAACATAATTAGATACTTCCATTATTGTTGAATCTGTTGATATGTAGGTGTCAATGAAATTAACTACTGCTGGAAAAGTAGTCTCATCATTTATATTAAATATTGGCGCATTATCCATCCAGTATATGCCGTGAACATGTGGAGATCCTCTTTGTTGAAATTCTATTCTCCAATAGAATTTGACAACTTTATGTTCACCAAATATTCCTGCAGCACTTTTAAAATGTTTGAAGAGATGTCGTATTCTTTGGTCGAAATATCGTGAAGATGTTATTGGATCAAGTCGTATTAAATTATATTTTTCCTGCGTGGTAAGATTTAAGGCCTCTTCTTCAGTAATAACTCTATTTTGGACTACTTTGACTAAAATAACTAGCAATTCAGGCCATTGCGATTCAGCGGCAGACAACGTTATGAAAAAAGTTGGCAAACCAAATTGTCGTATCATTGCTAAAACTTTTTTCTTCTCCCCTTCCCAGTGTGCAGGAGAAGATCGAATTCCTTTTAATATATGATACCCATCATCGTGTTGTACTAGGTTTTGTACAAAATGCTCATTTAACATGTTTACAGCCGTATGTTGGTTAGGTCCTACTTTTTTCCTCAAACATGTCGATATGCTATTTTTTACACGTGATAATTCCAACTTTTTATAAGAATATAAAATCTTGTCTACGCGTGCACATCTTCTATCGTAGCGTCTTGCCTCGGATTTAATAATTTTTCCTACTGTTGCAGTGCATGTCCTTTTAACTCCACAGTATATCGATGGATAAGATAGCTCTTCAGAGTCTTCATCAAAAATCATATCTATTGGCCTCTGTCCTTGGCCAGGAGCAATACAAATCCGTTCCAATGATATATTTTCCACTGGAATGTTTTCCAAAAGCGTTTCCTGAGGATTAAATTCGTCGGGATCAGTTAAATGTGTATTATTTTCATTTATTAAATCCTCAATTACACTGCGGTCTTCAGTATTTGATATAAAAAGAACTTCTTCATTTTGTCCCACATTATCTATCCAATCATCGGAAATACTTATGTTGTGCTTTCTATATAATTCCGTATTAACCAAGTATCTTGCAGCCTCTATTATTTTCCTTGGTCTAATTGTTTCAGTCATAAAACTGTGATTATATTCTAATCTCCTTTTGAGATGAACTTGAATGACTTCTGTCTCGTCAAAATTTCGTGGTAGCACATCAACAGTTTTATCGAGATGAATTGGAACGTTTACAACTGCTCCTCTAACAGCGCATTGCCGATTATATCCCAGAGATACTATTCTCATGAATGGGATTCGCGGAGCCACAAATCTTTCTTCCAATGCTGTTAAGTCTTTTAATTCATTAGGAATATCTGGGAAATGTAATCCCTTATTTAAACAAATAGTGGGTATTTTTCCATCTTTAACAATTTTGCAACATGTATTGCAAAATTTATAACAGTTATCTTCAGAAGGAAAATCATCTGCCAAAAAGAAAACTTCAGATAAGTGCGCGTAGTTATTTCTGCATAATTTCTTTATTTGGTTCGGGAACCATAGTCCGCCACAACAAACACAGACTTCTGTAGGCCCATTCTTTATGTTATTATTAAATTCTTCCAATATTCTGCAAACATGTCTTCGTGCATCTGCTTCTAAATTTTGTATTCTTGTTTCGGGGGAGAGTGTTTGCCTATTATTCCTATTTCTTTGACCTTGTCTTAAGTTTTCATTCGCTCTGTTAACTGGATCCATTCGAAGATTTCGAACGCGACAATTTTGCATATGTTGTAATTCCTGAGTGTGAATTCTTGCAATTCTGCGAGATTCTTGGCGCAATAATGTATTTCGCTCTTGCTCTTCTGTGCGTATTAGAATATCTAATCGTCTGGAGGCGTGTGATAAGGCATCCCGTTCACGCTCTGCTTCTCTAAATTCGGGATCTGCGCGTCTAGAAGAACGTAGTAATGCATCACGTTCACGTTCTGTTTCTCGGTATTCGGGATCTTCGCGTCTAGAAGAACGTAGTAATGCATCGCGTTCACGTTCTGTTTCTCGGTTTTCGGGATCTTCGCGTCTAGAAGAACGTGCTAATACATCACGTTCACGTTCTGTTTCCCTGTATTCTGGATTTGCGCGTCTTGAGGAATGGGCTAGGGCATCCCGTATTCGCTCTGCTTCTCTAAACTCGGGATCTGCGCGTCTAGAAGAATGTAGTAATGCATCACGTTCACGTTCTATTTCTCGGTTTTCGGGATCTTCGCGTCTAGAAGAACGTGCTAATGCATCCCGTTCTCGCTCTGGTTCTCTTAGCTCAGGTATTTCTCGTCGGTTTGTATGTTCCGCTGTATTTTGTCTTTGTTCTTCTGCGCGAATAAGGGGATCCGAACGTCTAGAAGAATGCGCTAAGGCATCCCGTTCACGTTCTAATTCTCTAAATTCGGGATCTGCGCGTATAGAGGAATGTGCTAGGGTATCTCGATCACGTTCCATATCTCTGAATTGCGTGCTTTGTCTTGATCGTCTTAAATGTTGATATTCATTATCTCGACGACGCTCGTTTTCCCTATAATCTTCAATTTCCCTACGCTGTGATAGCATTTGCGAATTACGGGCTCTATCATCTTCACGATTTGTTTCGCGATAGTGCTCTAAAGCTAGTTGCATTGCGCGCCTACGTTGTGCAGCAGATGTCTTACGTAGTCTAGGCATAATGCTATAATATCCTTTAGCTAATTGTTGGAAAATGTTAATGTTAGGACAAATTATATAAATATAATAATAATAAAAAATTTTAAGTAAATAAATTTAAATTATTAGTACATATATGTATATTAGTGGTTCCCATTTTGTTTTAGTATTTGAAAATTAAATATTTGAAATTAATATATTGAAATATTTCGAAATAAATAACTTGTTTTTTTTTTTTTTTTAAATAAAATTAAAATAAAATTAAAAAAAAAAAAATATATAATTTTGAAATAAATGTCAGTGAATTTATCAATAATATTTTATAAAAAAAAATTTTTATAAAATAAAATATCCGAACATTAAAATAAATAACACTATGCAACAAATGAAGACTTTTGGAAAAACACACGATCATTACAGTATAGGTTCGATTCTACTACCAAAGGGTAGTAAAACCCTATATTCAGTTTGTCCATTTTGGTGACCAATTTTTTTTTATGGGCCCCCAAAGATTCTGAAAATCACTGGGCCCTCAAAAAATGGTGTCATCAGTTTTTGGCCAACAGCTAATTTAGACTTGGTGATACGGTTAACTTTATATTGCAATAGTATAGCTAAGAGTCCGCCAAACAAATTCTGTTAAAATTTTTTCCTCAAAAATAGCTTTTTCGTGCACTTTTTTTTGAAAAAAAATATAGGAAGAAAAAATTCGTTTTTCAATTTTTTTAGAATAATTTCCATAGACTCCTAATTTTTCACTAACAATATTTGGCAATGTTGTAACTACGGTAAATATCAATAACTCGTGTGAACATATCGAGCCCTTAGCGTCAAATTAACTTAATCGACATTTTAAAAATTTATTTTTTATTGCAAAAATTAAAATTTTATGGACCGACTGATGTTTTAGCGTTCTCAGAGTATCAAAATTGATAATAACATCAAAAATATAGGGGGTAAGATTTTATCGTAAGTCAATGTTTACATTTTAGAGTAAACGAATTTTATCGTAAGCGACACATAGTGGTATAGAAAAAAAGAGGGAAATAAGTCTGCAACTTCTAAATGGTTAGATTGGTTTGAATGAAATTTCACATGCGCAAAGAAGAAGTGTCCTCGAGTTTAAGTTCTGAACGTTGACCTCATTTGCGCACCAGGGACGCGACCAAGGGTCCTCAAAGTAGGACACCTCGGGTATATTACATTTTTAAAACGATCCTAATTTTTCGTTTGTGTTCCGATTTCAAAAAAATTACACACATAAAATCTTTTCATCTAGTGCTACAAAAGACCTAGTAGTAGCTATCAATTGTCTCTTATAGCTTAGGAGATATTCGCATTTGAATATTAAATTTTCAACATTTTTAATCTACTCCAGTTTTTTGATAACAGCGTATCCAAATATTTTCCGATATTTTCCTTCATTGGACTAACAACATACGTGTGTGTCGAATAAGAAAAGAACTGTTTAAAAATAATGACTAAGTCCAAACTTATATGCATTTGAATTTAAAAAAATTTTGAAAAGCCGATTTTTCGCTAATTTTTTGGGAAAAAATAACTTTTTTTCTTTTTAAGTTATCGCAAAAAATTTCAAAGAGAATGTATAAGGAATTTATATTTTCTGAAAGCTAAGTTTTCAAAAAATATTTTGAATGAAAAAAAAAATTGTATTACCGAGGGGACCAGATCCATTCAAAAAACACCTATTTTTTATGTAAAATTAAACTTTAGGCCAAAAATTCTCAAATCACATATTCGATATCAAAATATAATAACCGATTTTAGATGGCCCAATATGCTTTTAATTACTTTGTAAAGGATACCGATAACTCCGACCCTGGTATGGATATTATAGCCAAAACTAAAAATTTCCGTTTTAGGGATTTTTCAACACTTTTTTGGGAATTACGGGATTGCTGATAATAAATTTCAAAATTCGTTTTTAATTTTCCATTTTAAATAGAAAATTTTACATAACTGTGAAATTTCATTAAAAACTATTCATAAATAAATATTTTATTTCAATTCAAAAAATTTGTATCTATGCAAAAATTCAATAAAAAATATTTTTTGTCATATTTTTCAATAAAGTATTCCATGAATTTTTAGTTGTCAAAAGTTATAAATATTTATGAAAAATAGACAGATAGCTTGAACGAAATTATAATATATCGCATCATAAAATGTTTAATTCTATGTATAAATTTCAAAATAATAGAAAAAACATTCTCCTGTAAAATTTGTGTTTTGTCGCTTACGATAATTTGGCGCTAAGGGCTCGATATCAATGCAAACTGAACACATCTAGATACCTAATAGCTCACAAAGATCACTTTGTACCTTAAAATTTTCGTTTTTAACTATTTTTTGACGCTAAAACAAAGATTTGTTGCTTAAAAAAGTATGTTCAAGTGACTTGATGCAATTTTGAAAGTGGGCAATGTTTGTGGAGCTTCTGAAGAGTAAATATAAGCTTGTTATATAAGTTTTTGATATCGTTGGAAACCTTATGACTCGAAGATTGACATTTTAGTGAAATAAATTAATTTTGTTTTTTTTTCGGACGTCATTTGCCTTAAAAACTAAAAAGATTTTTAAATGGTGATTTTCCATCAAGAAAAATATAAACTTTGAAGTTATTTAAAATTTGAGCGGTTACAGACATCACAATAAAATTTAGAAGTAATATAGATCTAAATGTTCTTAAGTCAATTGCATTACTACTGTTGCCATTTTTTGTTTTAAAATACCAAAATTCCTAAAACGGGGAAAATGTGTTCCAAAAACTGAGTATTTTTTTAGAAAATAACCCATTTTGACGTTATTTACAGTATGATAGCAAAAGCGTTTTGTATGTATATAAACAACATATAGGGCTATAGAAATATGAAGAGTTTTTTTGGAATGGTGATTTGCGTTTTTAGAATTTTTTACTCAAACCTAAATTTTGTTTCCAAAATTGGCAAAGTTTGGATAGGGCTGTAAGGCACAATGTCCGCTTAAGTGAATCAAATTTTACTTTATACGTTTTTGTATTAAGTTCTCTTTCCATATCATAAAAAAATGTATATAGTCCAGAAAAAAATATGGGGCCTTTTTTGGGAAAAAACACACGCATACAAAGTTGAAATATATAAAAATATGCTTCAACTTTGGATGCGTTGAACTTTTTATAGGGACGAAATAATTGTTATCAGGTTTGTTTTATTTTCTTTAGAATTTTATCGCAAATATACTTCATATATAAAAACAAATTTCGACCTTCCGTAGGCCCGGTTAACCGAAAAACCGGTTTTTCTTCGAAATCTCGGTTTTTTGCGAACCGGTTAATTTAAAATGTTGATTTTCGGTAAACCGGTTTATCCGGTTTTTATCACTCGGTTAACCGGTTTTTAAAATTTGGGACTAAAATTGATAAATTTCATGTTTTGGTGCAATTTTTATATTCATTGAACACGCATTATTGGTCTAATTTGAAATCTAAACTGCTGATTTACAATACAAACCTATTTAGACTGATATTTTTAAGAATTGCAATAATTCTAAATAGTAGAAGACGATGAGTTTACTTAAAAACTTTTTCAGAATAAATTGCACTTAATGAAACTATTAAAAATTAAATTCCGCATAATTCAAGAAGTTAAGCTAAATCGTAATAATGATTCATTATAAACTTAGTGATGATTTTACCTAACGTTAACTTGAATTTGATGTGCATACCTTCTTTCAATGAATTTGACTTCATTAGTGCGTTTTGTTCTTAAAATTTTATTTTATTAATCATTTCGTTAGCTTAGTGTTCCTTTTAAGAAATAAACAGCTAAGAAGAAGTGCATTTGCATATTATAGGTTCTTTTTTGGACTTGCAACATTTTCTGTTTCATATCTGAAAGTCGAGATGATAATAAATTTTTAAAATTATCAAATATTTAATTAAAAAACGGATTTACATTTTTTGGTTGAAATTTAATGAATAAACAAAAAACTAAAACATATTTATACTCAATTCCATTACTGATAACTAAAAACTACAAATTTTAAAGCTGTATATACTTTATTGGTATTTTTATGTTTTCTACACATATATGACGGTTAACCGGTTTAACCGGTTTTTTCAATGTCGGTTAACCGAAAAACCGGTTTTCTAAAAAAGGCCAATTTTCGGTTAACCGACAAACCGGTTTTTTAAAAAGTCGGTTTTTTATAAACTCTACTACAGATATAAGCATATTTTTTGTAAACCTTCTCAAGGACTATATATATTTTAAATTTCAGCTCATTCGGATCATAAATGGCTTTTTGCGGTTTTTTTTTTTAATGTGTGACTTTAAGGGTCCACCCACTGATTCCCATTCCGAACACCTCAGGCGAGTAAATAATACAGCACAACATAGAAGTGTGGACTTGATCATACTATTTTAACCAAAAACTCTTTGTTTTAGCGTAAAAAAAATAGTAAAATCGAAAATTGTTAAGGTACAAAGTGCTTATGTGCTATTTATTGTGACTAGACACGTTCAGAATGCATTCATATGTTCACAAGAGTTATTCAACTTTACCGTAGCTACAACTTTGATAAATATTGGTAGTGAAAAATCACGAGTCTCTGGAAGTTATTCTAAAAAAAGTAAAAAAAAATATTTCTTCCTAAATTTTTTTAAAAAAAGTTCACGAAAAAGCTATTTTTTGAGAAAAAATGTTAACAAAATTTGTTTGGCGGACTATTAGCTATATTATTGCCATATAAAGTTAACCGTATCACCAAGTCTGAATTAGCTGTTGGGAAAAAACTGATGACACCATTTTTGAGGGAACACTGATTTTCAGAATCTTTGGGGGCCCATAAAAAAAATTGGTCACCAAAAGGGACAAACTGAGTATAACCGAATAGTTTCGCCATGCTACTGAGTGCAAAAAAACTTGTCTTGCCTGACAATACTAAAAGTGTCATAATGTCACTTTTGGAGTTTCGTTATGTCCATGGACATTATGTCAATGGACACTGTGACATGCCATCATTTGCTATTTATAGAACATTTGCTTTTTATAGAATTTTTTGATAATTTTCCTTTTATCAAAAATTTTCTGCATAGAAAATTTTAAAGACTTTTTATAATAAATTCTTACAGAAATCTATTTAATTTTTTTAAAAAATGTTTTCTTTATCAGGTTTCTGAATTGAAATATTTTTTTGTAGATTTTTTTTTTTAAATACTGAACTTTTGAATTATTAATTAACAATAACAAACGAATTTCCTTTAAAAGGTGTTATATAGAAAGTAGGGCTATTATTAACCAATCATGAAAATTTTTAATTCGGTTTTGGATCCCATAAAACTTATTTATGTTGAATTTTCGGTTAACCGAAAAACCAAAAGTAATTTTTTATAAACTACTATTTAAAGAAAATTTTGGATTTATTTTCTATTTATAGAAAATTTTTAAGAATTTTTCAATTGACTTTAAATGGGAGTCCCTACCTCCCATATAAAGCCAATTCCAGAATATGACTTGCGATGATTAAGCAGTCAGTAACGCAAATCTTTTATATATATACAGCTGCGGTCAAAATAATAGCACCAAGACATTCATATTGTTATATTAAAATATTACGTAAAAACTTTTAAATTTTTGTATTAATTTATGCTTAATTCAATAAACTTTCAAACATTAAAAATAATTTTGAAAATTAGAAGCAAATTTTAAAGAAAGAAAAACAACATATTATATAACTACCTACGAAATTCATCAGTCAAAGAAATAGCACCAAGATAGATTCGATATTGGATCCCATAAAACTTATTTATGTTGAATTTTAACGATATCCTGCTATTTTAAAGTCAGTCATGAGTGTTAAAGTCATAACGTATGCGGAATGAAATTGCAACAAAACAGAAAACGCTATATTTGTTTCCAACATTAAAACAAATAATTTATAAAACCTTTATAAAATAGCCTTTATAAAATTTTGTGAACTGACATGGATCCTATAAAACGTGTTTATGTCAAATTTCTTCGCTATACCGGAATTTTTGAGGCGGGTAGGGTAAATTATGGACCGATCCTCATACAATTTGGAAGAAAGATTGTGAGATCATAAACTCTTATCGAGATGGTCACTTAACTGGAGGCCAGATAAAAAAGTAAAGATCGATATTTATTACAACCAAGTAGAAATATCTACATCACGAGTTTGTAAAAATAGATTCCAAACTGTTTCATATATTTTTTGTAAAAGTATCTAACTTATCGACTTATGTACGTTTTAAAGAGAGTATCAAAAATGCATCATTTAAAAAATTTGTAAACAAAAATTATGTTGCAATCAATGCACATAACTAAAGAAATTGGTTGGTCTATTAATCGTTAAAATTCGATAAATACTATCAAAGTTACATACTTTTTTATCTTGTTACAAATTTTGAAAAATATAAACAACCAAAAAAATTGTTTTTTTTTTTGAAATTTGAAAAATTAATTAATAATTAATTTCTAACTTTCTAGTACCAAAAAGTTCTGCCATATACATACTATTTACTCATTCAATCGCGACCATTTAAATATGTTAAAATTCTTGTCAATTCTGCTTTTGTGAAAAGTACTTTTCATTATCCATTTACTCCTAAAAAGAACCAAATTTCGAAAAAGTACCAGACACCTGTCCACTTATTTTTTGAACAAACAACAATAAGAGTAACATTTTTGTCTTTATTAGTTTAGAAGATATGAGGTTATCGAATTTACCAGTTTTTACCATTTTTTGCCCCCTAAATATTCGAATTTCCAAAAATTCCTTAGTGGATCTACATCACCAAAAACACATCTATTGTAAAAAAATATCATGATTTTAGCTTCAGCCGTTTAGGCTGTGCGATGATTAATCAGTCAGTAACGCAAATCTTTTATATATATACAGCTGCGGTCAAAATAATAGCACCACGACATTCATATTGTTATATTAAAATATTACGTAAAAACTTTTAAATTAATTCAATAAACTTTCAAACATTAAAAATAATTTTGAAAATTAGAAGCAAAATTTAAAGAAACATATTATATAACTACCTACGAAATTCATCAGCCAAAGAAATAGCACCAAGATAGAAATCGATTAAAATAAACAAAAACAAAAATTAACCAGGACAACATTTAATTTAGTAACAATTATTATGGTTTGTAATGTTATTAACACGTTATTATTAAAAGTAAAATATTGCTGCCTTTTGTTTTCGTATTTTTTGGCAAAAAAAAAGACCGACCACCTCCTACCCATAAAGATTCTAAAAATTTTGTATCCAACTTGTATGCCAAATATATTTTTTCATTCCCCAAAATAAATTCTTAAATATTTTTCCTTTTCCATTTTTGTGACTCTTGGCCATCTAGTTTTAATAAAATTATGTTTGGGGATATCGCATCCTGTGCCACGACATTGACCTTTTAGCTTGAAACCCAAATTTATATCAATTTATCATTCCATAGATCATTCGTAGGGTCTTAATTTCTTTGATTTATATCTGAGTATGATTTTTTTTATTTTATCAAGCATTTGATCATATAATATTGAATTATTTATTCCACATATTCAATATATTCTTCGAATGTTATAGTATAAATTTTAGTTGAAATTGGATTCGGAGGACATTCTATAGAAGTCTGATATCAAACAATATAATTTGTTTAATTATTTGACCAAGAAGTTTTTTGGTACTTGAATGTTGAAAAATGGTAATGTGACTTTGGTAATTTTACCTCTAATAGAGGATGTTATATAGTTATTGATAAAAATTTTCTAGGATTTAAATAATTTAAATTTTGTTCTGCAACATTAGTCGCCACTTTTGATCACCGTGCAAAACATAAATGCCTGATTTTCGAAACGGTGGGCCAAGAGTGTTATGATTAAAAGCGATAAGCGGTTTCGCAACCTGAAATTTATACTTTTATTTCAACGCAATGTTTTTTAAAACCATTTCTAAATATCTATAAATAGTTTTTTTTCTGAATTAAGCTAATTGTATGTTCAGAAATCATAATTTTTGAAACTAGATCTCACATACACCACTTTTTTTGTTACTAAAAAAATTTGAAAACTAAAATTAATTTTTTTGTTTTAAATTTTATTCATTACGATATAAATTAATTCAAGTTATAATATTATTCGACAATTTCGTGCTACTATTTTGACTGCACAAAATCTGGGTATTTTTCAAAAATACCATATAATTGATTGAAAGGTTAATTTTTCTTAAAGAAAACTTTTCTCATAGAAGAAATAGAGATTAATTAACGATATACTATAAATATTTAATTGAAATTACTATGAAAATAAAAATATTTTCCATGTTGATTGCTTTAAGGTTCTGTGGTGCTATTATTTTGACCGGCAGTGTATATACTGATTGTTTAAAAATATAATTTTAAAGAAAACTTTTCTGAAATTTATAGAAAATGTTTAAATAGGATCATTTTATAAAGTTTCATACAAAAAAGTGAGATTTTGATGAAATTCGGTACACACATTTTTTGTATAAATGCGAAGCTTATAGAGTTTCAAAGTTCATATTTATAAGATTTTTTTTCAAAAAGCATTCAATTTGATTCGTATATTTTCTAACATATTTATCTGATTTAACTTTTAGTAAAACGATCTGTGTCATTTCCATACAAATTTAAAATTTTTTTCTTTGATGTATTTTTTTACGAAGAGCTAAAAAACTATTTTATTTTGTAATTCACCAATTATATTTATATAGTTATACATATATTTGTGCGAACCTAAGGCCAACTTCTACAAGTGTATTGTAAATATATTCCAGAATGAACCATTATTTTTGATCTATAATTAAATATTTAATAAAAGCACATAACTTATTTTGTTTCAAGCATTTTGGAGCAAAATATTATTAAATTTGAAATTTATATTACACATCCGTTAAAGTTGTACTTTATATGATCTAATACCATTATAATTTCTAAACAAATAATGACATTTTAACAGAAAAAATCGAAAATTTTCACATGACTATTTATGATGAAGCAACGACGATTAAAAAGTTTGAAATTTATATGAAACTATAAGCTAGATTTTGTGTAGGAATTATGAAAATGGAATGTACCTTTTTTGAGATATCCTTGGCTCAAAGACGTTTTTTGATATTATTTCCTTATGTTAAATTTATATTTAAAAAAAAAAATCTGACATTATTTAGAGACTAAAATGATAAAAATCGAATAAATGTATTAGAAAAAAAAATACATTTATGATACATATAACTATGATAAAGGTTTGAACCTTAAACCTCGAAAAAATCTAAACCGTAGCAAATTTTAAAATTTTAGAGAACTTTAAATTTCGTGTTTATACCTACAAAGAATATGTAAACCGACTTTCATCAATTTTTTTTGAAACGACGCAATATTTATTTATAAAAAATGTTTGGTAAATTCATAAAAAATTATTGATAAATTGTTTATTTATGAAAAAAAAATTATTTGTAGAAAATTGTTAATAAATTTTCTATTTATTTAATATTTTAGATAAATTTTCTTTTTATCTTTTTATATAAAATTTTTTCTATTTTCAATTTTTAAAGAAATCTATCAAAATAACATTTTTAGTACATTTTCTATTATGTTAAATTTCTTAAAAATGTAATTTTAATAAAAACATTTTAGAAATTTATAGAAAATTTTTAAATATCGTTTTATAAAAACATTTTGGTAAATTCATTGAAAATGTTTGAAAATTTGTATTTGTATATACAAATATTTATAAAAATTATGTACATATGTATGTATAATAGAAAATTTTTAAGAATTTTTCTATTAATGTTAAATCCTTAAAAAAATATTTAAAGAAATTTTCTATTTATACATACCTATATAATTTTTTAAAATTTGATAAATAAAAGATTTTTAATAAATTATTATAAAAGCTTTTAAATAAATTTGTTATTTACATACAGTGGTGGCCACCAATTTAAGACAAATACTTGAATTTTTTTTCATCAACTGAATTTTAAGTACGATTGAGCCAAAATAAAAGGACCTCTAAGGGTATGAAATTTATTATTGTTTCTAGTTTCTGAAAAATGTTTGGAAAAATCGGTAAAACATATATGGACAAAGATATGTGGAAATACGTTGACAAACCTCAGCGAACATCCGCTGTTAATAATATATGACCGAAACTAATGGAACTAAAAATACGAAATTTGGTCCGAATATTTTATAATAATAAAATTATAATGATATAAATGTGAGAAAATACGTTTATTTAAAAAGAATTTTTTTGGTCAAGTTGTAGAAAAATTTTATGTGTTCATGGTGAATATGTATGAATTGACACAGTCGAATAAAACACACTTGTGTGTTAAAACAGTCCTCATGCATACATATTTGTGGAAATATTTGAAAAAATAATTGACAATTACATGGAATTTAGCAAACAATTTTTGTCTTAAATTCCTGGCCACCACTGTATGTTAAATTCTTAATAAAATATGTATATTTAAAAATTTTCACTTACATTTTAAATATTAAAACACTACGGGAACCACTATTAAAAACTATAAAACACTTACAACTTTTCTTTGAGTATATATTTAATTTTTTTTTATTAAATAAAAATTTAATGGTAAATAGAAAAATTTCAATTTTGATTAAAAAAATTTAAAATTAATTAAACTTCTCTTTAAAATTTACATAAAATTGTTTACTTTCATCTACGGAAGTTCGCATACAATTAAAGTTAAACTTTTCTAAACAAACTTACCACCTTCTTTTTTGTATACATACATACATATTAATAACTGTAAACTAACGTCACAGAGTTTGTTGTACTATATAACAACATTAAGAAAAAATTGCCAAAAAGAAACCTACTCTCATCTTTCCGAGCGGGAAAAAGATGTAGTAAAGATGCCCTTTTAAAGGGCCTTGTTTTGCAGACAAACAAGTCAACCAGCCGCATTACAAAATCATTTCAATTTTACACAGTATGTGATTGGCACCCAGTGCCTTGCTACTCGATACTAAAAGGTTTAATGAAGGCATAGTGGAATGAACATTTAAAATATGCCGTTTAAAATAAGTAAATGTGTCTTTTAGAAGGCCCACAAGGTGAATCCCTGCATTAAACGCTATCCATCCAAACAAAAACAGCAGACAATAGTTCATATATTTGTTATAGTTCTGCCATAACATTACTACACACATTGGAACTGCACAAAGTGTGTTGCACTTGGCTTTGTTGCCACATTTATCTCTTTTATAAAAACTACAGCAGAGAGTATTTTGTTTACTCTTGCTCAAAAGTGATAGGCAATTTCAGTAATCGACATAGAATTAAAAACCATTAACCCTTTAATCACGGCTGTTAAGCACATCTTTTAGTCCTTACATCGGCAAAGAGCCACCTTAAGAGCTCTCTGGTTTTATTTTCTTTCACACGTACGTAATTGGGAAAAAAAATTAAAAGAAATCATTCTTACAAACCTTTGTATCAGTGCACTGAATGCCAGAGAGCGCTACTCAAAAAACGCAAAGTGGTGTTAGTGTGCAAAGGCAATTTTACTTTTTTTTAGTCCATATAAAATTGTTTGGAATTTGTTATACGATTACACTGCAAAATCAAACGGATAGTATTATTGTTGACCACCCTCTTCCCAACCACCCAATATTAGTCATGAACTTTTTACAAACTGATTTGAAAACATAAAATTCGTAATATCCTCACAATTAGAGTAATGTATCGAAAGGGTTAAGAAAAAAAATTGTCAAAAAAAACCTTACTCTCGCTAAAAGTATGATGCACCTGTATTAGTGCCTTATAAAAACAAGTATTCGTTTTACTCTATTAAGAGTATTTACAATACTCTTAAAACAAATCCTTTTAGCAAATTATATTGAAGAGACAAATGGAATAGAAAAAAAAAGAAGTTTTGTGGTATTTTGTTATTATTATTATTGAGAGATTTTGCCACTACGCAATGTTTGACCGTTGAATATACATATGTATATATGTAAGTGCGCATGCATAACAATGTTACGTGGCAATTTGTTCTCATTGTTTTTGCAAAAAAATAATTTGTATTAATAAAGTGACGACAGTTTTACAACAACCACAGGTAAATGTTAACTGTTGTTTTGGTAACTTTTACCAAAGACTGTATATTATACAGTGTACAGTGTATAAATATATAAAGATGTTGCACTGCCATACATTGTACTGCCAGTGCCAAATTTGTCGATGGCAGTACGGCTACTGCCACTTATTGTACTCAGAGAACTTATTATACTCAGAGAACGTATTATTCTCATCTCTCAGCAATTCATTCTTATATACGTGTGTGCATGTATGTATACAGATTTATATTGCCGAATCAAAAACAAACAAACTAAAAGAAATCTTGTTTTCACAAAATTTGTGTGCAAATAACCTGTGGAAAAGAAAATATTACCGTTTGTGTTATTGTAGGGTAAGAATACGTGGTTTATTGTTGTAGAAATGAAACTATATTGATTCGCACCGAAGTAAAAAACCTTTATCATATACATTTTTTTTTACATATTTAGAGAGAAATAAAACTAGCAAATTGAAAATGATCACTTAATTATTACATACATTAATTAAATACCATAATTAAATGTAATAAAATTTACTCTGCATTCTAACGAGCCATTTTAACCAAGATCCTATAGAAAACTTGTTTTCATATATACGTTCATAGGTATATATTTATAGTCTTTGCTTTTACGTTGTTTGATAGTTTTTTCTTACCGAAGAGAGAATGTGAAAACCAACTGGCATAGGGCTGCCGGATTTGATAAATATTATTTTTAAATGGGAATTATTTCCACAGTTTATGTAATTAGATAACTTTTCTTAAATGTATTCAAATTAGAAATTTTTAGAAAATTACATTTCAAAACTTTCCAAATGGGTTTTAGATATTTTTATATGTTAAATTCATTGTAAATAGGTATGTATGATTAAATATGAGAACCATTCCTAAAAATTAACATTTTATAATGGCAGAATCAACCAGGTACAATTATTAGGGAGAGTTGTCAATATTTATCTCTACAACGTCAAACTCTGGTGCACGTTTTTAGAAATTTTTTGCGTTAAACTTTAATTTTTCACATTTTTATTTAGTAAAATTAGTTTTTTTTTATTTAGTAAAATTAGTTTTTTTTTTCAGATATAAACTTTTAAAATGGGTTTTTTCAACAAAACTGGAATTAATTTTTTTTTTTTTAAACATTTTATTTTGATAGGTATTTTTATACCCTTCACCTTCGTGAGAAGGGTATATATAAGTTTGTCATTCCGTTTGTAATTTCTACATTTTTCATTTCCGACCCTATAAAGTATATATATTCTGGATCCTTATAGATAGCGGAGTCGATTAAGCCATGTCCGTCTGTCTGTCTGTCTGTCTGTCCGTCTGTCTGTCTGTCTGTCTGTTGAAATCAGTTTTCTGAAGACCCCAGATATCTTCGGGATCCAAATCTTCAATAATTCTGTCAGACATGCTTTCGAGAATTTTGCTATTTAAAATCAGCAAAATCGGTCCACAAATTGCTGAGATATGAGGAAAAAACCAAGACAACCTCTATTTTTGACCTATTTTTTACATATATCTGGATTACTAAGACATTAATAGACAATATGGATATCTAATGATAGATATTTCAAAGACATTTGCAACGACGTATATAAGACCATAGTAAGTTGGACCTACAATGGGTCAAAATCGGGAAAAAAATTTTGAACCCGAATTTTTTTAAAAAAAAAAAAAAAATTTAAAAACAAAAAAAAAATTTTAAAAATTTAAAAAAAAAAATTTTAAAATTTAAAAAAAAAAATTTTTTAAAATTTAAAAAAAAAATTTTTTAAAATTTTAAAAAAAATTTTTTTTTTTAAATTTAAAAAAAAAAATTTTATTAAAATTTAAAAAAAAAAATTTTTTTAAATTTAAAAAAAAAAAATTTAAAATAACAATCGAAAAAATTTTTTTTCCAAAAAATTCAAAAAACAACTGGAAAAAAAATGTAATTTTGTTTACCTAAAAATATTTAAAATTTTCAAGTATAATTTGGTGAAGGGTATATAAGATTCGGCACAGCCGAATATAGCACTCTTACTTGTTTTAATTTTCTTTTGTTTGACATTTAAGGGAAATTATAATTGAGAACATACTTTCTAATAATTGTACCTGGGTGACATTTTATAAAAAAATGTGTTGGAAAAAAAAACTTGAACACATACATACTATTATGTAGTTATTATAAAGACACTAGGTATATAGATATCAGAGATGTGCATGAATGCCATTCAAATGACATACATACATATTTATTATTTTGCAAAAGTGAATACTGAGTTATCACTATACATAAATTAAACGAATACTGTCATTGCATAATTCACCACAGCAAGTGTTTTGTTACAAAATGCATGTAATTGCTTGTATATTCTGTAAACTCTTACCATTCATAAAGGCAGCGAATCAATATGAGTGTTTTGAATATACGCAGAGTTTTTTGAGTAAATCTATACTATCCTATATGAGTATGTTTGAATTAATTTAAGACTATATTTGTTATTATTTCGCAGTTCATTGTGTCAAAATAAGACGAAATTTTGTTCTTGAAACACGCGCGAAAATTTATTTAAAACAAATTAATGCACTGATTTTGTCGTATGCATTCAACTTATCATCGAGCTTTTATGCATCATTTGAATACTTTGTATACAAATCAAAACACAGTAATCATTTTTGAGTTGTTATTGTTAACGGCATTTAAAAAAAAAATGATTGTGTAAATGGCAATCAATTGTTTTTGTCTTCTCGAGACAAACACATTGATATATCATACTTTAAGGTCCATTGACCTTAAGTTTCCGATTCTAGTATTTATCCACTAGATATCTGTTCCTACTACTCTAACATACCACCGTAATTTCAGAAAATTAAAGCTCGGAAGAAATCATTAAACCTTTACTAACCTTTAAGCCTCGAGACAAAAATATTAATGTATCATACTTAAATATCCGATTATAAATGCCAAAGATATAACGAAAAATGTAAAAAGGCGACCCCTACATTCGGCAAAAAAAAAATGTTCGTAACTGCCTTGCTGAAATACATCATATTAGGGGATGTACGGCGAACTTTTTTTTTTTTGCTTGTAAGGTGGTACGCTCTAATGTACATACTTCGAGTACTTTTGAATTCTTACCGAAAAAGTACAATAATAGATATAATCTTATATACATATATACAGCTATGGACATATAAATGGCACATTTTACCAAAAGTTCTTTCTTATGCTACTATATCGTAAATACTATTAACAAACAAAAAATGTTTGGTTTTTTGCAAAGTTTTATTACTTATCTTTAAAATGAATATAAACAAAAATTTAAATTCATTATTTTAAAAAAATTTCTTTATTAAGAAAAAAAACACCACTGAAATCAGCTGGACACATAAATGGCACAATTTTTAAAAAAGAGAAAAAAATCATTTTAATATTTCATTTGTTGGTTTTTTGGTATGTACAAATATTTTACTATTAATATTAGTGATGTAGCCTTTGTTTTTGATAACAGCTTCGCACCTGCGACCCATATTTTCCACTAGTTTTTGGCATTTTGTTTTGGGTATGGCATACGAATCTTTCTGAGCTGCCAACCACAGATCGTCCATATTTTTATAATTTTATTGTTGCTGTATCAACCTTGACTTCGTTCCAAAGGTCCTCTATAGGATTTAAGTCAGGGCACTGGGCTTGCCAATCCAAAACTTCGATCTTCTCTGCACAAAACCACATCTTTTACTACTTTAGACGAGTGTTTGGGGTCAATATCTTGCATTAACTGGCATGGAATCGAAGGCATATGGCTCCATATGGTTTATTATAATATCTAAGTACTGAAACTTATCCATTTTGTCATTGATTTTTATAAGGGGACCTACGCCATGCCAAGAAAATGCACCCTAAACCATAATGCTATCACCACCGCGTTTCTCCATCTTCTGAATGAACCGAGGATTGTACACTTGTCCTTAAGGACGATGAACAAAGGTTCTGCCATCTGTTCCTATCCTATTAATTTTTGTTTCGTCACTCCATAACACGTTTTTCCAAAAAATAATGGGCTTTTCTCTATGGGTTCTGGCGAAGACTAATTGTTTTGAAATATTTTTGGTTTGGGGTGTTTTTTTTTTGGCATGGCGTAGGTCCCCTTATAAAAATCAATGGCTAAATGGATAAGTTTCAGTACTTAGATATTATAATAAACCATATGGAGCCATATGCCTTCGATTCCATGCCAATTAATGCAAGATATTGACCCCAAACACTCGTCTAAAGAAGTAAAAGATGTAGTTTTGTGCAGAGAAGATCGAAGTTTTGGATTGGCAAGCCCAGTGCCCTGACTTAAATCCTATAGAGGACCTTTGGAACGAAGTCAAGGTTGATACAGCAACAATAAAATTATAAAAATATGGACGATCTGTGGTCGGCAGCTCAGAAAGATTCGTATGCCATACCCAAAACAAAATGCCAAAAACTAGTGGAAAATATGGGTCGCAGGTGCGAAGCTGTTATCAAAAACAAAGGCTACATCACTAATATTAATAGTAAAATATTTGTACATACCAAAAAACCAACAAATGAAATATTAAAATGATTTTTTTCTCTTTTTTAAAAATTGTGCCATTTATGTGTCCAGCTGATTTCAGTGGTGTTTTTTTTCTTAATAAAGAAATTTTTTTAAAATAATGAATTTAAATTTTTGTTTATATTCATTTTAAAGATAAGTAATAAAACTTTGCAAAAAACCAAAAATTTTTTGTTTGTTAATAGTATTTACGATATAGTAGTATAAGAAAGAACTTTTGGTAAAATGTGCCATTTATATGTCCATAGCTGTATATGTATATAAATAGGCCACACGTTTTTTTGTGGTACACTTTTAAGTACGTTATTGTCCACCAATATTGATGAAACATATATGGTTTAAAAGGTATTTTTCTCTAGATGTGCACAAAAAAAAGTTCTTTCCATAAAAGTGTTAAAAAGCGTTTTAAATTTGCATGAAAAACAACAACAACATGTTTATGCACATCTAAATACACGTGTATTTGTACACAAACGTGAAAAATATTTTTGCGTATACTCAAAGTAACTGTATAATTTCGTTATTAGTGGTCGAATTTTGACCTCCAGGCGATCCTAGTACATACATATTTAAAACATCGATACGACAATACTGACCTTTACAAAAAGAAACAACAAAAAGCTAAGCAAAAACAGTTTGTATACAATAGAAACAAAATACAACAATTTTTAACATAAGCATTCTATTGTTGTTGTCATAATTTATTTTGCTATGAAAATTTAAATCTGCATTTTGACCATATTTTGGGTTAAATTTCGAACATATTATTATTTTCATAAACAATATGTAAACCATAATAATATATAGCCTCAGAAATACCCTATTTTAGTATGTATATATGTATGTATATTGCCCACTTTCAGCGTATAGCATCCTAATTATATCAAGAAAACTTTTAAAAATTTTACATTTAATTGCTGACGAACAGATTATATTGTAGGAGTTACAAACGAAATGAGAATCCTATATATACTCTTCTCACGAAGGTGAAGGGTATAAAAATTGTAGAAGTTACAAACGAAACAAAACACCAAAAAGCAAAGCAATAAAACCAACATACATCCAAACAAACGTTTTGTTGTATAAATAAAAAACAACAACAACGCCAAACGAAACAAAAAACCAAAAGAAAAAACAAAATACGCAAAGCATGCACATTCAAACATACGATTTGTTGATTTTTTGTCAAAAAAACCAACACACAACCAAACAAAAGTTTAGTTGTATAAAAAACAACAACAACGCCAAAAGAAACAAAACACAAAAAAAAAACAAAATACGCAAAACTTGCATATCCAAACATACGTTTTGTTGTTTTTTTTTGTCAAAAAAACCAACACACAACCAAACGAACGGTTAGTTGTATAAAAAACAACAACAACGCCAAAAGAAACAAAACACAAAAAAAAAACAAAATACGTAAATCTTGCACATCCAACCATACGTTTTGTTGTTTTTTTGTCAAAGCATGCAATACATTGTGTTTTTTGATGAAATTTTCAGAGGTTGTCTCGGATTTTTGCTCATATCTCCGTTATTTATGGACGGATTTTGCTGATTTTAAATAGCAAAATTCTCGAAAGTATGTCTGACAGAATTGTTGAAGATTTGGATCCCGGAGATATCTGGGGCCTTCAGAAAATTGATTTCAACAGACAGACAGACGGACAGACAGACAGACAGACAGACAGACAGACGGACATGGCTTAATCGACTCCGCTATCTATAAGCATCCAGAATATATATACTTTATAGGGTCGGAAATGAAAAATGTAGAAATTACAAACGGAATGACAAACTTATATATACCCTTCTCACGAAGGTGAAGGGTATAAAAAAAGGCAAAAAAGTTTTTGATTTCGGAGTGATTTGATGAGTGATCACAGATCGAGCTGATTTTCTTGATTAAACGCTTATTGGCCAAGTTATTAGCGTATTTAGAATGTAGACAACACTGAAATAAATACTTTTAATTAGATTTTATATATTGTTACGTTTTAACCTTTTCAAAACGTTTGGTTTATTTCCTTTAAATAAACCGGATACTTTTGATTGCAAACAAAAGCCGTTTAGTAGTTTAAAATTGTAACAACTCCTTATTTATTTAAAATGTACAACAACAGAATTAAATAGTCACTCAATGTTTTTTTTTATACACGTTTATAAATTCTCAGAAATACAGACACTTTATAATGTATACGAATTCACTTGAAAAATACAGCACACTTTAAGGCACTCAGTTGATGTTTATTCAAATAGCGTCTCTGATAAACTGACTAACGACTGCAACCTCTGCCACTATTTATAACACTGCATTACCATCTAGAAAGCTCTATTTCTACAATGTTCCTTAACTGAATATTCGAATTCAAACAGCGTTGCCAACTTACGATCAATGGTCAACTGAAATTCTTCACTTAATAATGCCCACAGACGTGTTACAGTTTGCTATTACAGCACTACTACTTTTAAATCAGCTCTTAAAATCGTTATATTTGAATTCAAGTACAATTTCGTAACAATATAAATAATTGGGGGATTCAAACGGTCTCCTATTAGGTCATATTGTCATGTCATAAAATATTTTTTTAGTTTAAATAAATTTTTGTTGGGTTTCAAACAAAAAAGTAATAAACTAATAAGGCTTTTAGAACTATGTTTATTGGTTTGTCATAAAATAACACTTTTTTTGTTTGCATAACAACAGAATTTGTTTAAACTAAAAAAATATTTTACGACATTATGACAATACGACCTAATAGCAGACCTTTTAAATCCCCCAAATAAAAAATTTTTTTTTGTATGAAAACGAATGAGTAATTTCTTTAGCTATGTAATTTTATTTCAATGAATATTTTCTATTGGGCGTAAAAAACTTTTGTGGACTATTGCGAACATTTAAAAAAATACCCAAATCGGTCCAGGCGTTCTGAGATTTTAGATATATTGAAAAAAGGTTGGCGTGGTAAATTTTTCTTACGAATTTCACTACGAACATTTAAAAACAAATTAGCCAAATAGGTGAAGCCGTTTTCTGATTTTAGATAAATCGAAAAAAGTGAATGTAGAATTGGGCTTTAGTAAAAACTTAAATAGGATTTCTACGAACATTTAAATAAAAATTAGCCAAATCGGTGCAGCCGTTTTCCGATTTTAGATAAATCGGAATAAATGGGCGCGGTCAATTTTTCTTCCCGCAAAAACCTAAGTTGAAGCATGACGAACATTTTAAAAAACAAATTGTCCAAATGGGTTCAGCCGTTTTCAACTGATGCAATTACCAACGAACCACAGTTGATTTTTATTTATATAGATTTTTTTCTCGAAATATTGAAGAAAGAGCTATCCAAGCTATTTGGAACACATTTTGTTAAGAACAATAGATAATAAGATACATGTATAAGAAAAAACACCTGCTTTGCCCAAATGTCAAATTTAGACCCCCTCTACCTCAGAGAGTTCTCGAACGATCTTGTTGAAAAATTGTGTCTGAGTTACTATCCAATAGAACTAACCTTGGTGCAAATTTCATTCCGATCGGAAGACATCGATTTCAAAACTTTTTTCACTTGACATAATATGCCCCATATATATTCTGGATCCTTATAGATAGTGGAGCCGATTAAGCCATGTCCTTCTGTTTGTTGAAATCAATTTTCTGAAGACCCCAGATATCTTTGCTATCCAAATCTTCAATAATTCAGACAGTCATGCTTTCGAGAAGTTTCCTATTTAAAATCAGCAAAATCGGTCCACAAATGGCTGAGATATGAGGAAAAAACCAGGACAACCTAGATTTTTGACCTATATCTGGATTACTAAGACATTAATATAGACAATATGGATATATAATGATAGATATTTGAAAGGCATTTGCAAAGACGTATATAAGACCATAGTAAGTTGGACCTACAATGGGAAAAAATATTTTTTAAACCGAATTTTTTTTTCTTCAAAAAAAATTAAAAACAAGTAAGAGTGCTATATTCGGCTATGCCGAATCTTATATACCCTTCACCTTTGTTGTGGATGCATTATTATTTTTTATAATTAGTATATATGTATGTACATTGACCACTTTCAACGTACAGCATCCTAAATTTATCAAGAACACAAAAAACAACAACAACGCCAAACGAAACAAAACACCAAAAGAAAAAACAAAATACGCAAGCCAATGAAACCAACACACGTCCAAACATACGTTTAATTGTATAAAAAACAACAACGCCAAAAGAAACAAAACACACATACGATTTGTTGCTTTTTTGTCCAAACATACGATTTGTTGCTTTTTTGTCAAAAAAACCTACACACAACCAAACAAACGTTTAGTTGTATAAAAAACAACAACAACGCCAAAAGAAACAAAACACAAAAAAAAAACAAAATACGCAAAGCATGCACAACCAAGCATACGTTTTGTTGCTTTTTTGTAAAAAAAACCAACACACAACCAAACAAACGTTTAGTTGTATAAAAAACAACAACAACGCCAAAAGAAACAAAACACAAAAAAAAACAAAATACACAAAACTTGCACATCCAAACATACGTTTTGTTGTTTTTTTGTCAAAGCATGCAATACATTGTGTTTTTTGATGAAATTTTCAGAGGTTGTCTCGGATTTTTGCTCATATCTCCGTTATTTATGGACGGATTTTGCTGATTTTAAATAGCAAAATTCTCGAAAGTATGTCTGACAGAATTGTTGAAGATTTGGATCCCGGAGATATCTGGGGCCTTCAGAAAATTGATTTCAACAGACAGACAGACAGACGGACAGACAGACAGACAGACAGACAGACAGACAGACAGACAGACAGACAGACAGACAGACAGACAGACAGACAGACAGACAGACAGACAGACAGACAGACAGACAGACAGACAGACAGACAGACAGACAGACAGACAGACAGACAGACAGACAGACAGACAGACAGACAGACAGACAGACAGACAGCCAGCCAGCCAGCCAGCCAGCCAGCCAGCCAGACAGACAGACAGACAGACAGACAGACAGACAGACAGACAGACAGACAGACAGACAGACAGACAGACAGACAGACAGACAGACAGACAGACAGACAGACAGACAGACAGACAGACAGACAGACAGACAGACAGACAGACAGACAGACAGACAGACAGACAGACAGACAGACAGACAGACAGACAGACAGACAGACAGACAGACAGACAGACAGACAGACAGACAGACAGACAGACAGACAGACAGACAGACAGACAGACAGACAGACAGACAGACAGACAGACAGACAGACAGACAGACAGACAGACAGACAGACAGACAGACAGACAGACAGACAGACAGACAGACAGACAGACAGACAGACAGACAGACAGACAGACAGACAGACAGACAGACAGACAGACAGACAGACAGACAGACAGACAGACAGACAGACAGACAGACAGACAGACAGACAGACAGACAGACAGACAGACAGACAGACAGACAGACAGACAGACAGACAGACAGACAGACAGACAGACAGACAGACAGACAGACAGACAGACAGACAGACAGACAGACAGACAGACAGACAGACAGACAGACAGACAGACAGACAGACAGACAGACAGACAGACAGACAGACAGACAGACAGACAGACAGACAGACAGACAGACAGACAGACAGACAGACAGACAGACAGACAGACAGACAGACAGACAGACAGACAGACAGACAGACAGACAGACAGACAGACAGACAGACAGACAGACAGACAGACAGACAGACAGACAGACAGACAGACAGACAGACAGACAGACAGACAGACAGACAGACAGACAGACAGACAGACAGACAGACAGACAGACAGACAGACAGACAGACAGACAGACAGACAGACAGACAGACAGACAGACAGACAGACAGACAGACAGACAGACAGACAGACAGACAGACAGACAGACAGACAGACAGACAGACAGACAGACAGACAGACAGACAGACAGACAGACAGACAGACAGACAGACAGACAGACAGACAGACAGACAGACAGACAGACAGACAGACAGACAGACAGACAGACAGACAGACAGACAGACAGACAGACAGACAGACAGACAGACAGACAGACAGACAGACAGACAGACAGACAGACAGACAGACAGACAGACAGACAGACAGACAGACAGACAGACAGACAGACAGACAGACAGACAGACAGACAGACAGACAGACAGACAGACAGACAGACAGACAGACAGACAGACAGACAGACAGACAGACAGACAGACAGACAGACAGACAGACAGACAGACAGACAGACAGACAGACAGACAGACAGACAGACAGACAGACAGACAGACAGACAGACAGACAGACAGACGGACATGGCTTAATCGACTCCGCTATCTATAAGGATCCAGAATATATATACTTTATAGGGTCGGAAATGAAAAATGTAGAAATTACAAACGGAATGACAAACTTATATATACCCTTCTCACGAAGCTGAAGGGTATAAAAACAAGAGTGCTATATTCGGCTGTGCCGAATCTTAATACCCTTCACTAAATTATGCTTCAAAATTTTAAATATTTTTAGGTAAACAAAATTTAAATTTTTTTCCAGTTGTTTTTTTCATTTTTTGGAATTTTTCGATTGTTATTTTAAATTTTTTTTTTTAAATTTAAAATTTATTTTTTTTTAAATTTTAAATTTTTTTTTATTTGTATTTTCAATTTTTATGGTGAAAAAAAAATTCGGGTTAAAATTTTTTTTCCGATTTTGATCCATTGTAGGTCCATCTTACTATGATGGTCTTATATACGTCGTTGCAAATGTCTTTGAAATATCTATCATTATATATCCATATTGTCTATATTAATGTCTTAGTAATCCAGATATAGGTCAAAAATTGAGGTTGTCTTAGTTTTTTCCTCATATCTCAGCCATTTGTGGACCGATTTTGCTGATTTTTAATAGCAAAATTCTCGAAAGCATGTCTAACAGAATTATTGAAGATTTGGAACCCGAAGATATCTGCGGTCTTCAGAAAATTGATTTCAACAGACAGACAGACAGACGGACATGGCTTAATCGACTCCGCTATCTATAAGGATCCAGAATATATATACTTTATAGGGTCGGAAATGAAAATGTAGAAATTACAAACGGAATGACAAACTTATATATACCCTTCTCACGAAGGTGAAGGGTATAAAAATTTTAAAATTTAAAAAAAAACAAGTAAGAAAGTATGGTCGGTCAAGCCCGACCATATAATACCCTACACCAAGTAAATGAGTAAAAATATTTTTCTTTTAAAATATCAATAATTTATATTTTTGAGTGATTTTTGGAAGTGGGCAATTATGGACCGATCACCATAAAATTAGGTCGTGTGATTTATGTCTATATTAAAGTTAACTATGTTGAATTTTGTGTGTATACCAACCTTTTTAAGCGATTTATGCACTTTAAAGTGATTTTCGGAAGCGGGCCTATATGGGAGCTATGACTAATTATGGACCGATCGTAACAAAATTTGGTGACATGAATTTTGTATATATAAAACTTATTTGGAGCGAAATTTGTGTAGATACATAGATAAATTAAACATTTATGACCGATGAAGTCCAATTTCGAGGGGACATTTGTATGGGGGCTAGGTGAAATAATGGACCGATTTCAGCCAGTTTCAATAGGCTTGGTCCTTGGGCCGAAAAAGTAATATGTACCAAATTTGATCGAAATATCTTCAAAATTGCGACCTGTACTCTGCGCACAAGGTTTACATGGACAGCCAGCCAGCCAACCAGACGGACGGACGGACGGACGGACGGACATCGTTTAATCGACTCAGAAAGTGATTCTAAGTCGATCGGTATACTTTAAGGTGGGTGTTAGACTAATATTTTTGGGCGTTACAAACATCTGCACAAACGCATAATACCCTCCCCACTATGGTGGTGTAGGGTATAAAAATTTTAATTAAAAAAATTAAAAATAAAAAATCGAAAAAAAAAATTCCAAAAAATGAAAAAAAATAAATTTGTTTACACAAAAATCTTTGAAATTTTTATTTTGAGTATAATTTGATGATGGGTATATAAGGCTCGGC